>NC_141143.1:7376219-7676219 GCF_053477565.2 Lygodium microphyllum | reverse complement strand
GGCAGAGAGAAAAAAATCAGGTGCTCATGGAAGTTTTCATAGGGCAATTCTTAATGAAAAGAATTTGCCAAATGTTTATTGGGCTAAAGCAGTGGTTATTGCAGTTTATGTGCTGAACCGAACACCTAGAAATGGGATTCATGATTTGACTCTGTATGAGAAACTATATGGGCCTAAAAGTATTTGGTTGCATTGCCTACGTACATGTGCCTGATGAAAAGAGGAAGAAGTTAGACCCGAAAGCTGTCAAAAGTGTTTTTCTTGGCTATGCATAGGAGAGAAAGGCTTACAAATGCTATGATCTGTTCACTCGAGAAACCCTGATTAGCAGGGATGTAGTTTTTGATGAGCTGGCCTCATGGTATGGTAATCCGAATGTAGTGGTCTCTGATGGATCAACCAGCCCTACCTATGTTGAAACTTATCCTTTAGCTCTAGTACATCTCTAAGTGGCCCATGACAGGTGACGGTTCATCTACTATTAGTCCTTGGACAGGACGACTCCGTAGTCGTACTACTGCATCCATTGACACAGATATGTCAGTGAGGGGGAGATTGGTTAAAGGCAAATAAAAGATGTTTGACGATATGACTAGCCCACTTACATCTAGATATGAGTCACCTAGAAATGATAGTCTTGATAGTGAATTGGGCATACCATAAGTTATGACGCCTGGTGCAAGGCAAAGTAGGTATGTGCCGCCTCATGAGAGGCAAGCCGAGAGTGCACCATAGTTGAGAAGGTCTGAAAGGGTCAAAAAACTAGTTGATATGCTGACATACAATGGGTATTCAACTAGATATTATGCATATATGAATGAAGTGTCAGGCTTCAAAGAGCCTACGAAGTTCAGTGAGGCAGTTACATATGAGAATTTGTGTGCTACCATGGATGAAGAATACACAACATTGGTTGAAAATGAGACATGGGAATTGGTTTGTTTGCCTAAAGGCAAAGTACCCATTGGTTGCAAATGGGTTTATAAACAAGTCAGATGGTTCATTGGAAAGGTATAAAGCTCGGCTGGTTGCAAAGGGATATGCACAGTAGTACGGCCTAGATTATGAGAAGACTTTTAGCCCGGTTTCCAAGATGGCAATGATGAGAACAATTATTGCATTAGCGGCTTCTAAGGGCTAGAAATTATGGCAGATGGATATAAAAAATGCATTCTTGAATCGTGACTTATTTGAAGAGGTATATATGGAGCAGCCTAAAGGTTATGTATACCCTGACTATCCGACATATGTGTGTAAGTTGAAAAAGGTCTTGTATGGGCTAAAACAAGCACCAAGAGCATGGAATGCTTGCATAAGCACTTATTTGCAGCAAAAGACATAGCATGGTTATGTTTTTTTGGTGGTTTATGTCGATGATTTGATCATCACTAGAGATGATGATAATGGGATTGCTGAAATTAAAGCAATGTTACAAGCTAAATTCAAAGTCAAGGATCTTGGTGTGTGAGCGGAAGTACTTTCGCATGATTGAGGTTGTTCTACACCTCAAGGCATATGGCTATTACGAAAACAATATGCTCATGATATGTTGCTGAAATATGGCATGGAGTGTAAAGCCATGGAAACACCATTGGATTAGAATGTTAAACTTGCAGTTGATGTTGGGACTGAGATCGAGAATGTCACTATGTACAGACAGATGGTGGGTAGCTTGATTTACCTTACTATTACCCGTCCTGACTTGAATTATGCAGTGGGGCTGATTAGCCAGTTTATGTAGAAATCTCATAAGCCACACTTAGATGCAATCAGGAGGATTATGCAGTACGTGAAGGGTACTGTTGATTATGGGATGCTTTATGATCATGGGAAATCATTCGACTTGATAGGTTATATGGATGTTGATTGGGCTGGTTGTCTCTATGACAGGAGGTCAACCAGTGGTTATGCTTTCAGTTTGGGCAACAATATGATCAATTGGAGTAGTAAGAAGCAATCGACCATTGCTTTATCTAGTACATAGGCAAAATATAGGGATGTAGCCTTAGCGGCATGTGAAGCAGTTTGGCTTGTGAGACTGCTATGACTTGGGTATATAGTTGGACAGCAAAGTCACATTGCATTGTGACAATCTCAGTAGTGTGATGTTGGCTAGCAACCACGTCTATCATGCTAGATCCAAACACATAGAAGTTCATTACCATTTTATCATGGAGATGGTACTTGTTGGAAAGATTGATCTACTCCATGTGAAGATAGAATACCATGTAGCAAATATCTTTACCAAATCACTTGGTAAAGAGAAGTTTATGCATTTCAAGGAGCTACTTGGAGTGTAGTAGTTAGCTGGAGCTTAAGGGGGAGGGTTGAGAATCAAGCTTGTGATTAGTATCACTGACATGACCTACCTTATCTAGAGAGTTGTTATCTTAGTTGTCACTCTACATGTGTGTTGTAATAACTGAGTCAGTCAGACTTAACTATAGTTAGTGGTACACTTAGTTAGTGGCCTAGTGTGTTTATCATTTATGTGTTATTAGACTTTAGGAAGCATTATGTAAGAATGAGAAGAAGAGAACAAGAGAGTTCACTACTCTCTATTACAGCTCCATGTCTTTGTCTCTCTCTCTTCCTCTAAATCTTGAACAAAATCAAGGCATGAAAATCCATAAGGAATAGGCCCAACATAATCTGACAGAAATCCAAAGCAAGTCTCTAACCAAGTACTGGCTAAAAAGTCTATTAAAGAGGTCATCCTAGTGGTGGTCTGAACTACCTACCTAACTTAGGGACAACTGGGCTACGACTTCCTACTAGATGAGGACTCCTATAGCTTGGGCATCATATTCTTCTTGTAGCACATTTTTCGTTCAAGATTTCGGACATGTAAAAAGGGAGCTGAGTGTAGAGTGACCCAAGGAGAATAGGGCATCAATCTCAGGTCCCATCTCGGCACACAAGAATCTACCAAGCTCTCGCAATGCGACACTTAATCATTTTTTAACACTCACTTTTATTTTCTCTCCAACCTTCCTTTGTTTTCTTTTCAGCTAGCTGCTACCCCTAGGAAGACAAGGCATTGGGTTTGACTTGTCCCCATGAACCTACCAAACTCTCTGCAAGGCGATAATCAACTACTTGTAGGTTTTTTTTCATTTTTCTTTTCTTTTTCCTTATTGAGGGGTTTTACACACCTTTGTAATTTTTATTTTTAGATAGATTGAGAATTGGCTCTTCTTTTGCTATTTTGGTATGTTTCTCTAACTACCTCACACTAACAAGAACTCCTAGGACAACTATCTAGTAACTAGGCAAGACAAGGTCACAAGGACTACCCTCTAAAAATAGGTTTTTTAATGCCTTTCAATGTCCTAATAGGAGGTAGAAAACTACTCATATCTCCCCTAGATATACCTAACCAAACCCTAGGACTTCATGCCTGATTGCCGGTCCCCACCAAGTGAAAAGAAATTTACCCCTACATACACATATAACATTATTTGCTTAAGGGAAAAACTCAGAAAGGGGATGATACCACCTGGAATGGCCACAAGAAGCTCCTAGGTAGTAGCAAAGGCTCCCTCCAGTGACTTTATCAACTTGTGTGATGCAATCTCTAAAACAAAAAACCATTAAACATACCTACACCAAACACACATATGGCCCTCTTGGCCTAAGGAAATATCACATTTCACCCCCAAGAAACTAGCCCTCATGGCCTAAAACAATAAATCATTTAACCTTGGCAAAAACCGGCCCTCTTGGCCTAAAGGAATCAAACAAAATAGCTTGTATATATTCCCCCCGGTTTGAAATCGTGCTAATGTACAACAAGATACTTCATCCCCAGTTGGAAATAGGGCTCCTTCCCTAAACTAAATGCATCATATTTTGATCCATGCCCCCTGCATAAATAGCAAGAGGAGTATGCATAACGTGCCGTCTAACCAACTTATGGGTCCAAGATAACAAAGGCAAATGGGTCTCGACCACTCTTTACATCACCCATACTAACCATCGCCTGTCATATAGGGCATGTTCTAATAAAAGCCCCCATAATTGACCCAGTCCTATCTCATCATTAATAGGGTATCCAAACTAGGACTATAGTTGAAGAAAAGGTCCTCTTCATAAGCAAAGTTTGCTAACGAGTCCGCACAAATTGATTCCAAAAACGTGGAATCACCTGAAGAGACAAACCTATCGAGCATGGTCATAACAGTGTGATAATACATAGAAAGAATGGGATTTTGTACTTTGTAAGCCCCATTTAGTTGGTTCAATACCAATTAGAAATCCCCCTTTACTAACAACATATAGATACCACCCTTCTTAGCAATATTCAGGCCCATGATTAAAGCTTTGTATTCCACAATGTTATTGGTAAATCCAACCCCAAGATAAATAGCTAATTTCATCATGACTCTATGTGGAGGGTCTTTAATAACCACCCCTATACTCCCTTTCTTGTTGGGACCCCTGGACGCTCCATCAAAATACAATGTGTACGTCCACAATCGGTTCACATAGCCAACCATTGTCACCCCTACTCGTAATTATGATAGTAAAAATTTAGCATATTTAGAGGATGTATTGAAGTTTCCATCCCACCTTCTTCATTGAATATAATAGGGATGGTTGTCAGAATTTGTAAGTAGTGATGAGCCAGCCATCATCACCTCTACTCGTATCCATCTATTCTAGTCCTGATTTTGCTTGAAGTGGCTATTTTATCGAGTCCAAATGGTGGAATCCTTCCATGATTGGGTAAAGTATCAACTCACTATCTCTCGAACCAAGAAGAATTCCACATTTTAATTACAACTAGGAAGTATTTAGCACAAGGTTACTATCCTATTCAATTTAAGTGATCAACATGCTCAAAGGTCTTGATGAGTATGTGAAGGAGTGATTTGTGTAGAATCACCCAAAGTTGGAGACTAAATTTGAAGTTCACATGGCCAAAATCTTCTTGCAATATGTGCCTTCCAATTTTGGTGAAGTGGAGCTAATGGTGACGTAATTCATGTTTTAGACTTAAACAATCCTATCTATTTTTATTTTTAGCAAAAAGTTTATTTGGGAATGGTGATTATGGAAAATGTTGTGCCTATTCCAAATGCATAGGTTGAAGGGGGGCAGATGACCCCAATCCTTCTAATTTTGAAGAACATATTAACAAGGAGACAAGATGTGAAAGAGAAATAGAATATT
This sequence comes from Lygodium microphyllum, assembly GCF_053477565.2. Lineage (NCBI taxonomy): Eukaryota > Viridiplantae > Streptophyta > Polypodiopsida > Schizaeales > Lygodiaceae > Lygodium > Lygodium microphyllum. The sequence continues at coordinate 7,671,044 of NC_141143.1, read as the reverse complement.
ACACGTGAAAAAAGAAGAAAAGAAGGAAAGCGACATGGTAACTCTACATAACCCAACTTTAGTCAAAATTGGGATATTAAAAATATGTTTTTTCATGACATATAAAATATTGTGCAGCAATCCTCAAAGGCTATCGATACAAATCCAATATAAAGGAGGACGTAATACCCATTTGGTAGCGCTAGTACCAAATGAATCCCAAGTACTCCAAGCTAATTGAGGAGGGGTTAGATAAACTCTTGAGGCAATCAAAGTTCTCCTTGAAAGACATGTAGAACTCCATACCATAGCTCATTATATGGCCTCTTTCCTGTAACAACATTCATCATATGCTACATGATATCCTAAAGTGGATAGAGTCGGCATCCCTACTAGGATTTACATTGCTTATGTAGTTGTGCCATACTTGATGCACTAACTTTAATTAGAACAAAAAGGTTGATAGTGGAGTCAATCCACCACTACAACTAGGCCTAAGAGTTGTGATATATTGGGCTACTAGTGAGAGGAGTAAACACCCACTCTACCATGATCAATGTAGTACTTGCAAATATCTCTGCTTATCTTCTTAATTGTTATTCATGCTTCTCTTGTTGAACATGAGAGTTCTCTAGTTTTTACTCTCACTCTTGCCTAAGCAAGTCTCTTAATCCGCTTTTGAGAAAAGAGGTATACACACAAGAATTGAGTTTAGACCTTGGTAGGGATCCTAATGGACTCTCAAAAAATGCACCACATGTGGGGATCTAGAATGGGCTCAATAGCAACTCTCTCATACTCAAGCATGCTCTCCAACCCTAAAACAAAACCTCCACAACTGTACAACCATGATAACTAGAAGACTTACTAGAGAACCTCACACTACCTACAACACTACATTTTGTAATCCAATCAGTAACTACCTCATTCTAAACTCCAAGAAAGGAACTACCCAAATATACAATGTGTAAACACCCCTCATAACATAGGCATAGGCACCTTCGATTGCATATCGTGGCCTCTAACACATGCATCCCCAGACTAGTTAGGGTTTGTTCCCATTGGGTCCTGTCTCTTTTGTTTGTAATGAGTCTTTCTCTCTTTACATGAGTCTACCCATGAGTCTACATCCTGTCGTACACTCGATCAAAAGAAGGCAATTGGAATGCATTCATTAGTGTATGTGAGATGCACCTGTTAATGCAACATGTATACGCAACGTGCTCAAACAAAGTTTTTAAAAATATCAGCACATGCATGTGTGAAAACAATCCTTATACTTTCATGCATGCATCTACTTGTAATGTTGTAACATACACTTGGTATAATATTTATGTGTTCTCTCCCCCACCTGTGTGACATAAGGCTTGGAAGGAGAGGATAACAGTAATTAAACCTTTAAAGGATACAAGGAAATAAAAAATAAATAAATCACAATAATTTTGCCACCATCACCTTCTTGTGATCATCGTTGCTCCCTCTTGATATCATCACCATATGATCAAAATGCTGCTTGAACTTGTCAAGTCCACCCAAGTGTATGATCATCACCAACCTTGGGGGTATCATCTAGCAAGAGAGAGAATTCTAATGTCAAGTAGCACTATCCAAGAGTTAAAAGACTTTATAAAGGCTATATAAGCCTTGCCTTAGGGCTTAAGGACCTAGGCTTTCATTTTGAAATCTTGAAAAAAGCAGAGAGAGAGAGAGAGAGAGAGAGAGAGAGAGAGAGAGAGAGAGAGAGGGAGAGGGAGAGGGAGAGGGAGAGGGAGAGGGAGAGGGAGAGGGAGAGGGAGAGGGAGAGGGAGAGGGAGAGGGAGAGGGAGAGGGAGAGGGAGAGATAGTGGAGAGATTAGTGGAAGGGAAGAAGTAGGGAGGAAGAGGAGAAGAGAAGATAGTGAAGATAGGAGGAGAATTTAGAAGAAAAGAGATAAAGTAGAAGATAAGGAGGATAGGTAGAGGAAGAGAAGTAGGGGAAGAGAAGATGGAAAAGAGAGAAGAGAGGAAGAGAGAAGGAAAGTAGAGGAAGAGAAAGATATGAGGAACAAGATAAAAAAGGAGGAAGTAGAGGGAGAAGAGATAGGTAGGGGAGAGAAGTAGAGAATAGGGATAAGAGAGAGAGAGAGAGAGAGAGAGAGAGAGAGAGAGAGAGAGAGAGAGAGAGAGAGAGAGAGAGAGAGAGAGAGAGAGAGAGAGAGAGAGAGAGAGAGAGAGAGAGAGAGAGAGGAGATGTAGACATTGAGATATAAATAGAAAAACAAGAATAGAGGAAAACTCTTAAGAAAAATCAAAAGAGTAAGCTATGCATCACTATTGAGGTTGAAAGCTCAAGATGACCGCATAATGGTGTCTTGTTTCTAGCTGCTTCATCAAACAAGCAACATCCACGACTTGTAAAGCACCCTGCAAAAACATGGCCCCATGATGAAGCTTCTACCCTACCAATTTTCCTAGCATGTTCACATCAATCTATTACTTGTAAAGGACTCCAAGTATTCCTAGTGCATCCTCTTATGCTCATTTATTATGATTAGTCATAATAAGTTCTACTTCATAAAATTTGAGACTATGATTGTTCTATTGTTCTTTTAAAAGAATCTTTATATGTCATAAGTCATAGCTTCAAATTGGTCAATACTTAGGCCAGTTTAGTACTACATAGAAATATGGAAGGATCAGTCATTGACAGTAAAGGTTGATCACGAGGTTAGAATTAGGAGAATTGTGCATGATTTCATCTTATAAGGTAGGGAATTGTATTATCTAATATTAGTATTGTTGATTCCTAAATTGATCATGTTGTAAAAGATCTATGTAAACCTTGACTAGAAGGGGTTACAATCAATATATACAATACTTATGAAATCAATGTCCATAGAAGAAAAACCATTAGATTAGTAACCTTAGTCTCTTTTATTCAGATAACAAAACATAGTCATCAAGGTTAGAATTCAAAAAAATGGGATAAAACTAGAAGGGACTTGAATGATCCCTAAGTTGAAGATATGAGTGAAGATAAATGTCTTAGGATACAATAAAAGAGTGATCATGCATAGCAAGGTATTGTAAGTCCTAATGAAAAGCTTATAGCCTTGGAAATTATGAAAGGGACTTGAGAACTATCACCCCATATAACACTAAGGGGACCGTTATGTATTGCTTTATGTGGTCGCACTACTCTAACGAAGAGTAAGTTGTTGTGGATTGTAACTTCTTTTGTGAAGTATCGAAAAGACATTGTTTTGGGTTGTAGAATTGGTGTTTTTAGATCGCTTTACTGATTTGGAAAAGAGGTGGTTTTTCCTAGCCAAATATAAATTCCTTAACTCTTAGGGAATAATCAAAGTGATTGTTTGGTTAAAATTAAGGAAAATAGATGTTTTCCTAGTTGATTAGTTGATTGCCTTGATTATGTATTTGTAGAAAAGTTATTATGCCTTCATGGATGGAATTTTGGTTATGCACTAAACCTCCCCCAAGGTTAGTGGCTCTTTACCAAGGGGCTGGTTTGATCAAGATGAAGGCTAGGACAAATGGCCCTAAATGTGAGAGGTTTCTCCATAGGGAGAATGTTAGGCTAGGAGGTGACAAGGGTACCAAGGGGGATCTAGCTATAAATCCCTTAGGTTTGCCAAGGATTACCCTATCCCTACGAGATTAAGATGGACTTCTTCAAAGACTTTGATATAAGAGAGGGGTGGATTGGTGGATCATGTGCCATGGGATTTTGGACACAAGTCTTGGATTAAGGGATGGAATGCCATGTTTGCATTGCACCTTGGAGAAGATGCATGATAAATACATTATTTGTAACTACTTTCAAAGGATTGTTTGACATTATCTTTGTGTTTGTGATACTAAATTACATGAAATAACCAATATTAATGGCTAATTAAGGAAGATGTCTTTACTTATCAAACATAAGTGTGTTAGGATAATTAGATAACTGAAATACACCCGAGTCAAGGAAAGTGGAAGGATAGAACCCCCAATGGGTCCATCCTATAGATGGATGGTGTTAGTGGTGAGCCAAGAGTTTTCCTTCAAGGTTATTGAATTAGGAAAGGGCCAAATGCTTGATTGCCTAGTATGTTGTCTTAGATCCTAATCAATGCCATTTTAGGGTATCTAAATGTAGACTATACCGTATGGATAGAGGGGTCGATGCCTATCAGTCCCCCTCTTTTCTCACTCACTATGAGCTAATTATGGCATTGATCTACTTCAGTTTGAGTTGACTAACGAATGTAGTGGATCAAGGGTTGATGCTAGTTGAGCTATTAGGTGACCTTAACATCGAATTAGAGACCTGGATTCAAGTCAAGTGATCCTTATGGGCTATAGTTGAAACCTTGATTCAGGTAGATACTTATGGACAATTGAAACCTTATGTTGCAAAGTAGAATCAAGAGAGCCTAGGTGATCAATCTTGTGTTATTCTAAAAATTATTGGATGGTATCACTTAGGAAAATCTCTTTATGGATCACTAAATAGTGTTGCTGCTTAGGGCTTCTCAGTCAAGTGTGTTACATGTGGTATTGGAAAAAAACGTTACGTGTATAAGAGTAGACCATTTTGCATATGTTTGTCTAGTGATTTTTAATGCAAATTTTGAGAAAAAGGGAGCTAAAGACATGATAAAGGGATGTTCTAAATATGTCCTAAATACTATGATCTTGATTATTAGGCACCTTCTATAAACATGGATACTTAGTTCTAAGATTTTTTTTTTTCACTTGAAAAAAACTAAGCCACCTAAGTTCACATGAAAAGGATCCAATATTGAGATTGATGCTAAAATCTGGATCAAAAACCTTGAAGATTATTTTGATGTAGCTAGAATAAGCATAGCTAACAAGGCTATGATGGTAAAGCTGAAATTGGAAGGTGAGATGTGCTTATGATGGAAGCAGTGGTGCTAAAAAAATTCTATCAATGAAACCCTTGTAAGCTTGGAAGATATCAAGAAGGCCGTAAGACAAAGATACTTGCCACCTTCCTATCATACCATCAAGATAAATGAGTTTTTTTCATTGTGCCATCTGGGACAAAGCCTAGAGGCTTATTACTCCCAGTGTATGACACTTCAAATATATATTGCACCAATGGATTTTATCCTTGGGTAAGTTACTCATGAATATATGTGTGCATCACGTGGGTTCAAAATAAGGTATTTTTTAAATACCATTTTTTACATATATAAGGGTGCAATATAAAGGGATTATTTACAGATTGAATAAAAAAGGGTTATGTTTTATTCAAAAAAAAATCACAGATAAGGATATTTATAAATAGACCTTGAACACACGTGATGTAGAGGATATATATATAGTAACTTCATCAAGATTTTGCCCAACAAGAGGCCAAATTCTACTATGGATTTAATAAACCATTGGATACTTGTATAAAGTCCCTAAGGATGACTGACTTACAAGATACTCTTATACAAGCCAAGGTCTTGATTGGGCCTAATGGAGGTCAATTACTTAAAGATGAATACTTTTTAGTGAATACCAAATAAGGCTATGATGACTCAAAGAGATAATAGAAGAAGTGTAATGAGTGAGGTGAGATAGGCCACAGTCAAAGGAGATACCTCGATTGTCGATGCTTCCTTTGCAATGAGCTAGACGTATCCAAGATAATTGTCTTGAATTGGATTAAGAATATGAAGAACCAATGGCTAAACAAAGCCATGAAAGTTTAGCATTCAGCTTCCCTCAAGAATTGGATAATGATGAAGACCTAGTGCCTATTGAAATCCTTGGTGATGATTAAAAGTCCTAGAAAGCTCTTCATGAAATGTAATGAGACCTATTAGTTGAGTTATAATACATTGCAATAAACTAGTCTTTGATTTCATTGAGCTATCTTGAAGTTTGAGTGACTATGCATAATCAAAGTATCACAGCCAAAGCATGGTCATAACCCACAAGTTCTATGATACAACTTATGCTTAAAAAAATAACCCCTAGATTCATTTCAAGATGAGGACATCTCAATTCCTCTAAGAAAAAGAGGATGTAATATTTTGGTATTCTCTCCCCCACTCATGTGACTCAAGACTTGTAGGGGGAGTTTAAAGGAACTAAACCTTCAAATAAGGAAACAAAAGGAAAAAAACAATCATAGTCATCTGAAGGGAGGTGAGCTCTGAAGTGGAAGCACAAGCAAGAGCAAGAGCTATGGTGGAAGGAGCAAGAGCAAGAGCAAGAGAGAGAGAGACACACAACGTGGGAACTCCAACACTCACAATGTGTGATGGGCCTTCCATTTATTCAAATGTCACTAAAAGAATAAATAATGAAGTGACAATTATGGGTGCCTGCCTACAGTGTGCAAGCATGGGTACTATCAATGCAGTAATACACCGGTGGCTAGGGAGAGACACCTTTACCCCCAATAACCTCCCACTTAAAGGAGAATCTGCCACCTCAGTAAGGAATGAAAAGAAAAAAGACAAGATAGTACAACATATATATAGATAGTACAACATATATATAGATATAATAGGATGAGGGAAGATGTCATCTCATCCAATGCCCATCAACTTACTAAGGAAAGCAAAGTGCTCTTTAGAGAGGCTTTGGTTGAGCAAGTCTACAGGATTCTGATTAGTTGAGATCTTGACGTGGTCAGTAGGCCTAATAACCCCACAAATGAAGTGATGCCTCACCTAATGTGTTTCATCTTCACATGGAAATCAAGATTCTTGGCTAACTAAATAGCACTCACAAAATCCGAATGTAGTGTAGGGATAGCATTTGCAATATCAAGGTGAGCAACTAAACAACCCAACCAAATGGCCTCCTTGCAAGCTTTAGTGACTGTAACATCTCAACCTCTATAGTAGAAAGTCCATGCATTTCTACACCTTGGACATCTATGAAACAACACCTTTATCAAAAGTAAATGCATAGCCAGAAGTGGACTTCCTATTATTTGCATGTCTTGCATAGTCAGAATCATTGTATCCCACGACTCATGTATCCTAGCTACCATAACATATACACATATCAACAGTGCTCTTTAGGTACCTCATGATACCCTTCATAGCATCTCAATGCCTCTTGCTAGGTATAGCCATGTAACATGCCACAACACCAACTGCAAATGCAATATATGGATGGGTGGCTATCACGGCATATATAAGACTTCCCATGCAGATGCACAGGGAATCTTGGTCATCTTGGTCCTCTACTCATTTGTCTGCGGATAATCAACTTGTGATATCTTCACATGAGAAGGCAATGGATAGCCAATAGGCTTCACATCCTACATATGGAAGTGCTCAAGGATGTTATGGATGTACTCCTTCTGTGAGACAGATAGAGTAGCCCCCTGAGACCTATCATGCGTAATGCGCATACCAAGTATATGAGAGGTCTCTCCCAGATCTTTCATCTCAAAGCTCTTCTTGAGATAAGCCTTAAGAGAATCTAGCTCATTATGATCTTTCCCTACTAAAAGCATGTCATCCACATAGAGTACCAAAATTAGTAATGAACCATTTATGAGCTTTCTTTGTATATAAGCACGGATCCATAGAACTATGGCTATAGCCCTATGATTCAATGAATGCATCAAATTTGTGGTACCATTTCCTAGGTGCTTGATTCAAGCCATAAAGACTCTTCCTCAATCTGCACACTAGGTGCTCCTTTCTAGGCTCTACAAAGCCCTTAGGTTTCTCCATGTATATCTCATCATGCAAGTCCCCATGTAAGAAAGATGTATTGACATCCAACTGATATAAGTCCAAGTCAAGTTGTGCAGCCAAAGCAAAAATTAAGTGTAGGCTGGTCAACTTAACCACAGGGGAGAAGACATCATCAAAGTCAACACCATGCTTCTACAACCCTTTGCTACCATTCTGTCCTTCTTATATGCTGACATGAGGTGTCTAGGGGTACTTTTTAACTTGTACACCCACTTGCAAGGAAAAGCCCTCTTGCCACTAGGCAAGGAAACCAAATCCCATGTATGATTCTTATGAAATGAGTTAATCTTAGACTACATAGCCTTCTCCTAAGAGAGTGATTGTCACCCTTGCACATAGCCTCATCATAGGTGAGAGACTCTCCTGCATTTGTAACTAAGACATAATTTATGGAGGGATCATAATGGTCAAGAGATCATCTATCTCTAGTAGAATGCCTCAATGTAGGATGTATTGCCTATCCAACATCCTTTCTAACATCCTCGCCATGAGGATCGACTGCTAGTGCAGGATATCTACCTGGATGTGCGTGAGAGCAAGGGGCTTCTCTTAAAAGATAACCATACATATTAGGGAGGAAGAGGAGAAGAGAAGATAGTGAAGAGAGGAGAAGAAGAAGGGAGTAGAGGAGGAGAAGAGAAGAAGAGAAGAAGAAGAGAGATGGAGTAGAAGATAGAGGTGAATAGGTAGAGGAAGAGAAGTAGGGGAAGAGAAGAAGGAAAAGAGATGAGAGAGGAAGAGATACAAAAATTAGAGAAAGAGAAGGATAGGAGGAGGAAGTAGAGGGAGAAGAAGAGGAGAAAAGAGAGGTGGGGGAAGAGAAGTAGAGAATAGGAAGAAGAAGAGGAGAGAAGGACTAGAGAGAGAGAGAGAGAGAGAGAGAGAGAGAGAGAGAGGGGGGGGGGAGGGAGGGAGGGAGAAATAAAGAGTGAGATAGAAGGAGAGATAGATAGAAGGAGAGAAAGATAGATAGGATAAAGATATACAAAGATAGAGAGAGAAAGAGGCAGAGAGAGAGAGAGAGATAGGGAAATATAGAGGGAAAGAGGAGAGGTAGAGATAGATATATACAAAGAAAAATAGGAAGAGAGGGAAACTCAAAAGGAAAATCAAAAGGGTAAGCTATATATCACTATTGAGATCGGAAGCTCAAAATGACCACATAATGGTGTCTTTTACCCAGTTACTTCATCAAACAAGCAACATCTACAACTTGCAAAGGACTTGTAAAAAACATGGCCCCATGATGAAGCTTCTACCCTACCATTTTTCCTAGCACGTTCACATCAACATATTACTTGCAAAAGACTCCAGGTTTGTCCTTGTACGCTCATGATTTATTACTTTTAACTAGTCATAATAAGTTCTACCACATATAAAAGTTGATATTATGATTGTTCTACGATTATTTTTAAGAATATCTTTATATCATAAGTCATGGCTTCAAATTCATCAATACCTAGGCCAATATACTATTGTATGGAAATAATGGAATGATCACTCATTGAAAGTAAAGATTGATCATGTGGTTAGAATGAAGAGAATTGTGCATGGTTTTGTCTTATAAGGTAGGGACTTGTATGATCTAATATTAGTATTTTTTATTCCCAAATTGATCATGTTGTAAAAGATCTACGTAGACCCTGACTAGAATGGGTTATGATCAACCTATGCAATACTAATGGAGTCATCATCCATAGAAGAAAAACCATGAAACTAGTGAACCTTAGTTTATTTTTCTTGATAAAAACTATAGTAATCAAGGTTAGAATTCAAAAAAATGGGTTAAAAACTACAAGGGACTTATTGACCCCTAAATTGAAGATAGGAGTGAAGATAAATATCTGAGGATACAATAAAAGAGTGATCATGCATAGTAAGGTATTGTGAGTCTTGATGAAAAGCTTATAACCTTGGAAAGTATGAAAGGGACTTGAGAATTATCACCCCATAAAATACTAGGGGGATTGTCATATATCACTTTATGTGGTCACACTCTAAGAAGGAAGAATATGTTATTGTGGATTGTATATTCTTTTGTGAAGTATCTAAAGGACATTGTTTTGGGTTGTAAAAATGGTGTTTTTAAGACAAGGCTTACTATTTTGGGAAAGAGGTGGTTTTTTCTAGCCAAAGATAAATTGATTGACTCTTAAAAAACAATCAAAGTGATTTTTTGGTTGAAATTAAGGAAAAGAGATGTTTTCTTATTGATGACAAGATGATTGCCTTGGTTGTATATTTGTACAAAAGCTCATGTGCCCTCATGGGTGAATTTCTAATTACGCACTAAACCTTCACCAAGGGGCCAGTTTGACCATGCTGGAGGCTAGGATTGGGCCCTAGATACATCAGGCCTCTTTGTAGGGAGGAAATTAGGCTAGGAGGCCACAAGGGTTCTAGGGGGCTTTAGCTATAAATCCCTTGAGTTGGCCTAATCCCTATGAGCCCAGGATGGACTTCCTAAAAGGCCTTGATGCTAGATAAGGGTAGATTGGTGGATCATATGCCATGGGATCTGGATGAGAGTTCCAAATTAAGGAATGGAATGCCAAGCTAGCATTATATCTTGGAGAAAGTGCATGATAAATACATTGTTTTGTAATAGCTTTCAAAGGATTGTTGGACATTGTCTTTGTGTCTATGACAATAAATTATGTGAAGAAACTAGTGTTAATGGATAATCAAGGAAGGTGTATTTTCATGTCAAGAATAAATGTGTTAGGATAATTAAATAACTAAAATATACCCTCAAGGAATGTGAGAGGAAAAAGTCTTCCAATGGGTTGTCCAATGGATTTACAATCTCAGTGAGCTGAGAATTTTCCTTCAAGGCTACGGAATCAGGAAAGAGCCAAATGCTTGACTTCCTAGTGTCTAATCTTAGATCTCAATCAATATCATTCTAGAGGTTTGGAGTCAGGATTGCATCCTATGGTAGAGAGGTCAATGTGTATCATTGCCCCTTGTTTCTCACTCAATATGAACAAGTGCAGTATTGGTCTACTTCAATTTGAGTTAACTCATGAATGTAGTGGCTCTAGTTAAGCTATTAGGCAACCTTAGTGTCAAATTCAAAACGTGAATTTAGGTTAATCCTTATGGGTCATGACTAGAACTGTCTACTATGGAGTGGACTTGAGAGAGCCTAGGTGACAACCATGTGTTATTCTAAAGAGTATCAGGTAGCATCACTTAGGAAAATCTCTTAATTGACTAGTAGATTGTGCTGTTGAGAGCTTCTAAGTTAGGCATGTTACACAAGGTATCAAGCCCTTTTATTTCATACTACCTTAGGTGAAAATAAATAATATAAATCTCCTAAGTATACCAAAATAGAAAAAAATAATGTTTTACTATGCAAATAAATATTTCTAATTCTCCCTTTAAATCTTAGGCATGACAAATGACATTGAGGCTACCCTCATGCTATTGAAGCATTGTTTTATACTATAAATTGAGAGTTTTTCCACATTTTTGGTATTGAATGAATTGTGGCATGTTTGATGCTCAAAGACTCTCTCCTATTTTTCTATGACTTATTGGTATTTTTTTACATGTTTTTTAATATTTAGATATTTTTATATGGAAAACCCATTATATTCAAAATTATTCAAAGTTTGATATAAAATCAAAGAACTTCATCATGATCTTTTCATACAAACGTAGCAAATCGACACATAAAAAAACTATGCACAAATTATAAATTCTTATGTGAAAAACCTATAAATGTTGTAATACACTTATCGATCTCAACTCTCCAAGGCCAATGATGCTACAAATAACTGCTAACACACTTGGCAAGCATCTATTATGCTTTAGCACTATGCTTTGATGATCAATATTCACACTTCATGCAATCTCTATCTCTCAATTCATCATCTCCCTTCTCTTATACGAATTGACATTGTAACTAAGGTGGAGGAGAGAGAAATAGTAGTTTTTGAGGAGGGAGAAATACTAAAAATGTTAATTTCATGTTCTTTTATTTCATCATAAACACATTACATAAGCATGAAGATCTCGATGAGGAGGCTTCATTTCTCAAATTAGATTGTTTTAGAATGTGAAATATGTGGGAGAAATGATAAACAAATGCCCATGATGATGGCACCATCTTCTTTGTATGTTTTTTTCATCTCCCTTTTCTTCACATAAAAATTTTCCCCTATCCTTTGGCATCTTAGAGTTGTACCCCTTTACATTTGGATGTGCTCGAAATCCGTTCTTTTGGTTTGCCCACTACACTATTAATTGTGCCTTGGATGGTTTACAAAATGGAATTTATATGAGTCATCATTCTTCATTTATGGGTTTTAAATCTTCAACATTTGCTCCCCCATCCCATAAAATAACTTGAATTTGCTCTTAAAATCTCCTATCAAGTTGGTTAATTTGATAATCTCATAAGCAATAAAAAGTATCTACTTGGTTCCAAGTAATACAACCGATGTACTTTCACTTTTCTTGCATATCAACCATGTTTATAATTTGAAGCTAATTTTTTCTTGGAATGTAATTCAATCGCACTACAACACAATGAAAGTAGAGATATAGATCCCATACACAGAAAAGCTAGTGCATTAAAAATATTGGTTAGAATAGCATTTTCATTCGTAGCACGTCAAAAATTCAAATCTCACAATTAAATGTGAACTAAAACACATAGAACAAGTGTGTTTAATTCCCCATTTTAAAATGCTTCCACATGTGTATCCAATTTCAAAAACCTCCGATTGAGTTTAGTTAATCCCAAAAAGGAAGTACCTTTTGAGCAAATAAAAAGTAAACACACACGCACCCACGCACGCACACACGCACACGCACATGCACACACGCACGTGCACACACACACACACACGCACAGAGCTTTGTACCTTCAAGATGAGTTTTCACAAGTATATTATTATTACTAGGGATTTTTTGCTTCAAGGTTCTCAAATTTTATACTATGTAAATATTATTATTACTATTAAATGTATATGTTTTGCCTTATAGAAAATGAGGGAAATCCCTATGCAAGAGGCTAGAATTGGACTCACACACCCTTTTTCACAGTCATGAGCTTTGGTATGATTGTATATTTCTCTCAAGTTAATATGATAACTTCAAATCAACTTGACTAAAATACGTGATCACATTAGAGACCAACTTAAGTAAAATATCATGGAGCTATCATCAAATCTTTCAAGTCCTAACCACAATGTGTGAGGTTATAAAAATGTGAGCTCAATCAACTTGTCATTGATCTTGCATTCTTTTAATAATGATGTTATATTGAATACATGTCTTTAAATGCATTACAAGATTTTGTAAACATGTTTATAAATATTCATATATTAAAAGGGATTGTAGTTTTGTTGAAAGAGAAAAGATAGGGAAGAGGACTTGGAGGGTAGAAATATATAGACATAAGAGAAGAGTCCTCTTCTCCTATCTATAAGTAAAGAAAGATTTCGTACATTCATTCAAGGACAGTCACAAAAAGCTTGATGCAGTAAGTCTTGTATTGCATCTAGGAGTGAACCCTATAGCTCATCTTGAAGAGGGATTTGTCCCTTTGATTTGAATAAAAAATATCCCCAATCAGAGCAATGATCAAAAAGATATGGCCAACAAACTTGTGCAAAGCACTGAGGTCATAGTGGGTAGGGTGTAGACTACTCTAAGATAGACATAGAGATTCAATTGCAAAATTATTTGATCATTTTTTGTCACAGAGCTTTATATCTCATCTTGAAGAGAGCTTTGTCCCCTTTGATTTGAATTAAAAATATTATTTATCAAAGTTTGTTGCTAGAAGTTACACCCATTTTACTCATAGTGGGTCCTGTGGGGATCACACTAAGATGGCAAGACAAAAAGGCAAAGGCAAGGCCCATGAGGAGGTCCAAAGGGAGATTAGAGACTCCAAGGCCTCAATGAATGAGGAACCCATCTTAGCACAATATTATAATGGCAAGATGCAAGAGGAAGTGTCTACTATGTACCCTTATAATATGCTCAATCACACCCTTTGTTAGCATGAGATCTACCATATGGAAGGCACAATGACTATAACGAGAGGGATACATAGGAACTAGGGGTTAGATACCTAATCCCACCACTAACTAGGATATATAAGGTGCAAGAGTTCCAATTTAGGGGAACCAGTGATTATCAAGAGCTTACTCTTCATCTTCGTATTTAACTTCCATGGCTTCCTCCTTTCTCCCCTCTTTCTTGTCTTTCTCTCTACTCTTCTAGTCTCTCTTTCTCCTCTTCTTTCTCTCTCTCTCCCTTCAGCTCATTTTCCTCTCTCCTCTGAGTTTCATTCATTACAAGAGGTATCAAAGCATCATGCTTTGGTCCTTTTTTTATTTTCTCTTTCTCCCTTTTCAAATCTCAAAACCCTAGTTACTCAGGCTATAGGTACATGTATACAATAGAAAGGACCACATTTAGTCTCATCTTTTTCGAGCAAGCAAGAGATGGCTAGAGACTTAGACATATCTGGAGGTGAAATGGCTTAGTAGGTTGTCATTTATTTTTATGCAAATTTTAGGGGTTCTAGGGCAAGTTTAGAGACTCACGAGTTAGCAAAGGGTGAAAATCTCAGTTACTTTTTGCCTCAGCCCTCCTTCTCTCTCTTCTCTTTTGCAAGCTACCATGGTTGCCAGCCCCTAGAACCTCCCAAATATTTCTCTAGCCCCCTCCAGGCCATTAGCCCACTACTAGGAACTAATCCTCCACATCTTGAGCCCAAAAATTGAATAGCCTAGAGGCTAGAGAAACCCAACCACAAGCACTAGGCAACAGCCCACAATTTGCGATGCAAATTGCAATGTTGCCCCTACCCTCATCTTACCTTTTTCTCTAGCATCTTGTAGCTCCCTTCACCTTCTTGACCCCTTGGGAAATTGGTTGAACCCTCTCTGAGTAAGATCAGTACCTTTCTCTCTCTGACATTAAGCTCTTGTATGTGAAAAGCATGCTATACACTTTCTAAGGCAGCCACCACTGAAGCTCAACCCAAGCTCTTAATTCAGCCCACAACCTCTAGAAACCTAGCCCTTCGGAGATCCTTCATCTCTTTTGCCCCCTTATACCCTAATTGAAGACATGGATCTTAGCATGTAGAGAAGTTTTGTGGACAACCATGAAAGCTCCATTTGAAGCTTCCCATTTTGAGACCCAAGTTCAGGAGCGAACACGGGAGTCCCATCATTAGTGGAAGCATTCAAATGCTTGAAGTCTTCATCCATTAGAGTGCCCTCAACAAACCACACTTGCTTGATTGTGCAATCGGCATCATAATGGGTTATGCTTCAACCATCTCCCCTAAACACTGAAGAGGTATGTCAATCTGATGTTAATCTCTCATATTAATCCCCTAAACACTGAAGAGGCATGTCACTAGATTGCCAAGGTAATTCCTATCCAAGCTCTTGTTCATCCTTACATCTCATGAAATGACCCAATGTTTCCTTTCCAATGCATCTCATGCTGATTTCTTAATAAAAATGTCTATCATGTATACTTCGGTTTAGGAAAAAGGTTGTTACCAAGCGAGTTGGTAAGACAAAAGAGAGGTGACCTTCCACCTTACCACTTAAGACCCTCTGAAGGGGTGCACAATCCCGGCTTGAGGGGAACTTTTCCCTCCTCCTAGTGATCTGGAGCCCGATACTTGTATGTAGGTGTAGGTACTCTCCTATTGTCACCACCTATCCTAATGAAATGATCCCCCTTGGACACCCTTTCAGTGCTGATGGTTCCTATGTATGACACTTGAAGTGTATGCAAACAGAAGAGATGTATGGCAATAAGCTTCACTTATGCAATGATGACAAAGTAGTAGATGGACATGAAATTGTGCTTGGGATGGTCATCAGTATACTCATGATGGATGTTATGTATGATGTTTCTTATGCCCCTCAATACAAGCCATTCATATAGTGTTTTTGCATTATGGGACATGCAATGTTTTTAGTGACAATCAATGAGGATAGTCATAAGTGTCCAATTTCAAAACATTACATATTACACATGGATCAAAAACTATAGCTCCTCTCAAATAGAGCTTTGTCCCCTATGGTTTTAATAAAAAATCTCCCCAATCCGAGCTATAATCTGAAAGTTATGGCCATTTTTTTGCACTAGGTCACTATGAACAATGTGTAGACCACAGACACATAAATCCCATTGTAGAATATTCTGATCATTTTATGTCACAAAGCTTAATATCATCTCAAAGAGGCTTTGTACCCTCCAATATGAATCAAATATCTCACCAATCAAAGTTTCCTACCAAAAGTTACACCCCATTTACTAATAGTGGGTCATGTGGACTTCATCTAGATGGTTGGCCAGAAAGGAAAAAGTAAGGCCCATGAAGAACTCCAGAGGGAGATTAGAGACTCTAGGACCTCCATGAATTATGAACCTAGCTCAAAACAAGATTAGCATGGTGATATGCATGAAGAAATGCTCGATACAGATCCCTATAGCAGAGCTTGCTCAACCACACCTTATGTCAAAATGAGCTTTGTCACATGGAAAGGCATAATGACATGGTCACCAACCACCGCCAAATGATTTCCAAGTTTGATAAATCAATTGAGAAAATGGCCCTCTTGAACTCTAGAACTCAATAAACCTTGGAGTAGCTCACCACTCTGGTTGCTTAGCTAGCTATAGCTTCATCCCAAGAGAAGGTGAATGAATCTAAGCGTGAATCTAGATGACTGCCACCATTGGAGCCACTGCTTGGACCACAGGGCATCCTTGGATCTAAAGGTATTCCCCCTTCTACCTATGAGGTTGGTGAACCCTCTCATGTCCATGACAAGTCCTTGTTGAGAACCCTCACATCAACCATGTAGTCAACCCCCCAATGAGGCCCTCTTCTACCATTGGTAGAAGCTCCCCCACTCTCCCTCGGAGCCCTGATGGAACCTATATAAATAAGCCCCATCATGGACAGTGTGGTATTAATGGCCAGCATGGCAATCATGGGTAGCATGGCAATAATGGGCAGCATGGTATTAATGCACATGGTTCAAGTATTTATATCCCTTGTGGAAAAAGAGCGGTTGGCAAGACGATGGTACACTTCTTGATCAATGTAATCTCACTGTGCGTGAATACAAAAATCAGTTTATGAATTTGACCATGTATGTGGATAGCATTAGCAATGATGCCAAATTGCATAAGTATATCTATGGGTTGGAACCAAGCCTATCGACAAATTTCATGGCCCAAAAGCCTACCACACTATTTGAAGCAATTGAATTGGCTGAAAGATATACAAGGAAGTACCATAAGAATAAAAATTTTCAGCAAGGTTATGGACAACCTTGTACCCCTTCAAGATCATCCCCATATGGAGGTGGTTTTTGAGGTAATTCTACTTCTAGTAACAGCCCCAAAATACCCACTTATCCCACAGACAAAATCACAGTGAAGAACCGCTCACCCATCCCATGGATTGATGACTTGTCAAATGAGTTGAAAGGGGCATGCTTCTTCACTAATATTGATTTATGCTCTGGCTACCATTAGATCTGTCTGAGGGAGGGAGATGAGATCAAAATGGCATTGTGGGCTTTACCATTTTCTAGTGATGCCTTTTAGGTTGACTAATTCCCCCACCACATTTCAAAGCCTCATGAATAAAATTCTTTAAACCCTCCTATTCAAGTTTGTGCTTGTTTTCTTTGATGACATCCTCATTTATAGCAAGTCCCAAGTGGAGCACTTGGCACACATCAGATGGGTGTTTGACATATTGAGAGAGCATCGACTCTTTGCTAAGGAGAGCAAATGTATCTTCATGCAAACATCTATGGAGTAATTGGGACACATTGTGAGCAAAAATGGCACACCTGATAACCCTAAGAAGATGCAATGTGTTAGGGACTAGCCCACCCCATCCACCACCATTTCATTACATGGCTTCCTTGGCCTCTCTTCATTTTATAAACGCTTCATTAAGCACTATGCCACCATTGCAGCACATTTGATTGATTGATTAAAAAAGGAATCGTTCTTTTGGGATATTACTGTTGATCATAGCTTCAAACAGTTGAAGGAAATGCTTACTTCCGCCCCCATCCTTGTATGCCCCTGATTTCTCTAAGGTTTTTACAATTCACTATGATGCAAATGGCAGGGATGTTGGTGCAATATTACTGCAAGAGCATGGTGTAATTGCATTTGAGAGTTGCAATCTTGATGATAAGGAGATGCAAATGAATGTGTATGACTAGGAGATGTTGGCCATCCTCCATGCTATCAAGAAATGGCACCACTATTTTTATGGTAGCCTCTTTCAAGTAAAAAGTGGCCATCGAGTCCTCCAATACTTCTTGAATCAGTCTACTTTGACTCCTAAGCAAAGGCGATGGGTGGCAACATTGGAAAACTATGAATTTCACATTTCTCAAACTCAAGACAAAGATAATATAGTTGTTGATTCACTCTCTTGGATGTGGGCATGTAGAGTATCCTGTATTTCAGAGTTGTATAGTGATTGGATTAAAGATCTTCAAGAAGCTTGTTTTTTGGATGATAACTTCTGCCACATCTTCCAAAAATTACAGCATGGGGTCATGGCTGAAAACTCCCAATATCAGCTCAAGCATGGCCTTATTTGGTCCCATGGCAAGATCGTTATCCCACACACTTCTCCCTTCACACAGAAGATCATGGAAGAGATGCATTCTTGTCCCCCTACTTGTCACTTGGGTGTTTTCAAAACATATGAAAGGATTTCCAAGAGCTTTCATTGGAAAGGCTTATGGAGGGAGATCAAGGATTTTGTGACCAAATGTGTCCCATGCCAACAAAACAAGGACATCACACTTAGACCTGCTGGCCTCTTGCATCCCCTGCCTATTTCTAAAGGAAAATGGACTCATATCACAATGGACTTCATCACTAGCCTCCCCGTGACCAAGAAAAGTTGGAATAGTATATATGTGGTAGTTGATCGCCTCACTCACCACTAAGACACAATACACTACCTCTCAGGTGGCCACTCAATTTATGGAATGTGTCTTCAAGTTGTATGGCTTACCACAAGTCATAGTACATAATTGGGAGGCTATTTTTATGAGCAACTTTTGGCACATTTTCACATCTATGGATACCAAGCTTGCTCCATCCACTAGATACACCCCGAGACTAATGGCCAACAGGTTGAAAGAGTAAACAAATGACTTGAGATATATTTGCAGCTATTTTGTCATGATGTACAACATAGTTGGTATACGTGACTCCACTTGGCTAACTTTGCCTATAATAACTCCACCCACTCTAGCATTGGTGTTTCCCCTTTTGAGGAATTATACAGGTATAAGGTCCCCCTCCCTACACTCTTATTTAATGATCACATGTAGGCCCTACTTCAACAATGCAAAGTGAAACTTCAAAAGGAGAAAACTCACATGAAACTCTATGTTTATGAGAAAGGAAGGTATTTGGAATTCCAGGAAGGGGAATCAGTCCTCTTGAAAGTGCCTAAGTCCTATTACTCCACTCTCAAAGAGGGCAGCAGTAACAAATTGGCCCATTGTTTCTATAGCCCCTACCAAATCCTAAAGAGAGTTGGTGACTTGGCCTACTGATTAAAGCTTCCCCCTACCACACAATATCCACAAATGTGTTTCATGTTAGCTAATTGAAACCCTTCATTTGCACCTCTATGGACTGTGGAAGAATTTTTCCCCATAGATGAAGAAGGTATCATTTAGTATATCCTTGAGGCAATCATTGGGTAATGAGATAAGCACTTAAGATCTCGATCTATAAACGAGTACCTCATGAAGTGGTAAGGCCTACCCCTGGAAGAAGCCTTCTGGCGCCTAGCCACTATTGCCAATGAATTTCCTCACCTCCAAGAGGCCCAAAGGGCTAAAGACTAGCCAGTTATGCGTAGTTTGACCACTCACTACTACCTACAGACTGCACACTATTTTAGAATAGTTTTATACCTGCCCAAATCTCAAGAATGTGCCTCCTACTACCTAGCTAAAAGTACTCATCATAAGATTTATTTCAACATGTGGCATGCCCCATTTGGAGTAGCCTATCAAGAGTTATGACAATTTTACCTTAGCAAGCCTATCATGGACAGCATGTTGTCCCTTGTCTTAACCCATCCATTTTCATTGTAATGTGGCTTAGAGTAGTACTCTACACCCCACTTCCTAAGCCCACCTATCTCTTCCCTCCAGTTGTTTTCATTTTTTAGGGCAAAAACCTTTAGGGTGGGGATGGATTATAATGAGCAGGATATATAGAAACTAGGGGTTAGACACCTAATCACACTAACCGGGGTATATAAGGTGTGAGAATTTAGGAGAGCTAGTGATTATCAAGAACTTACTTTTTACCTTCATCTTCAGTTTCCATGGCTTCCTCCTCCTTTCTCCCCTCTTTCTTGTCTTTCTCTCTCCTCTTCTTGTCTCTCTTCCTCTTCTTATTTCTCTCTTTCTCTCTCTTCAACTCATTCTCCTCTCTCCTCTTAGTTTCATTCATTACAATGACATGGTTGATAATCATCATTATATGCTCTCAAAAATAGATCTTGCAATTTTAAAAATCGCCATTTCCATCTCTTGGACTCAAGAAACCTTAGAATACCTCACCACTCTTGTAGCCCAGTTAGTCCACAACCTTGATAAGCAAATGAGTCCAAGCATGAATCACAATGGTCTCCACCATTGGACCCACTTCATGGTCTTGAAGGTATTATGGAGCTAAGGGTATTCCCCCTCCTTCCATATTTGAGATTAGCAAGCCCTACCATAGTTAAGATGAGTCTCTCTTGAGCTCTCCCATCATCCATGTAGCCAATGCCCCATAAGACCCTTGTCCCACATTGATAGAACCTCCCCCACTCTCTTAGGAATCCCAATGGACTTATTTGGCTTAGCCCCATCATGGGAAACATGATATTAATGTCCACCATGGCAACAATGGGAAGCATGGGTTCAATGCACAACATGGCATGTATAGACAAAATGGTATGTATGGGCCTCATGATATACATGGACACTAAGGCCCTAATGAGTTCTATGATGACAAGATCATTCTTACTAATAACAATGGGCAATCACCATCCCTATCATACTTGGAAGAATGGATCTCCAAACTAGAATCTTATTTCAATATTTATCCATGTACTGATGATTAGAAAATTCTATTTTCCTTTCTCCATCTAGAGGGATTTTCCCACATATGGTGGTGCTACATTAGCCATGAGAATCATTAGTTCATTGATTGTGAAGACTTTAAGATGCATATGGTTCAAGACTTTGTATCCCTAGTGGAAAATGAGTAGTTGGATGATGGTATCAACTTGATCAACATAATCTCATAGTATAGGAGTATACAAATAAGTTCATGAACTTGACCATGTACGTTGAGAGTGTTAGTGATGATGCAAAATTGCATAAGTATATCTATGGGTTAGAGCCTAGCTTGTTGGCTGATGTAATGGCTCAAAATCCTTCTACCTTATTTGATGCAATTGAATTGGCTAAAAGATATGCAATGAAGTACAGTAAAAATGAGAATTTTCAACAAGGTTTTGGCCAGCCCCACACCCCATTGAGGTCATGCCCATATGGGGGTGTTTTTAGAAGTAACCCCATGCCTAATAGCAGTCCCAAAATATGTACTTATCCCCCCTTTCATGTAAAAGAAAACATAGCACTTTTGGGACAACAATTGGCTCTAATGGTGAGGTTAAATATATTGAAAATAGACCTCGAATTGCATCATCCTCAAATGATTCAAGTGGTCAAATTTTCATCTCCCTAGATATTGTTGTGGAGTAGAAAGAAAAAGGCCTATGTTTTAAATGTGCTAATAAGTACACAACAAACCATGCCCCCAAATGCTCGTACAAGAAAACAAGGTTAAAGTCTGTAGCATGTATGTCATGGAAGATTGGAAGAGTGATGAGAAGGAATAACATGTCGAAAATGAGGAGTATGTAGAGGATTTAGACTAGGAGCAATTCTATGATCCAGAGGATGGGTTTCCTTTTGACCAAGTGGTTTCCCATCTCATGCTCTTAGTTTAATTACCCCCATTACACCCCAACAAGCTAAAACTCCTCCTTGCTCCATCTCTATGGATGCAAGGACTAGCTCTAGGAGTCCTAGCATTCTTCACATTCAAGGAAGCATTAATGGAAAGCATGTATTTATCCTTATGGATAGTGGTAATGCACACAATTTTGTTAATAAATGAGCCTGGTTGATCCGTTGAAATGCATCCCAATGTAATTATGCCAAAGTTCAAGTAGAAAATCGTGAAGAAGAAATTAGCACCCATGTATGCTAAAAGGCTCCCCTATGCTTGGCTGAAAATTGTGTGACATTATGTAATCGAATTGTATTAGCCATGGGTTCCATTGATTTTGTCTTGGTTGTAACTAGTTAAACAACTTGGGTAAAATTGATATGGACTTCTCTTAGCTCTACATGGAGTTTATGATGCATGGATAGCCCATCCTCTTAGAGGAGTTTGTGATAATGCTAATTTTTTAGCTACTCAAAAGGGAGTTTAAGAAATATTCATAGATATTTGTCTTGCACTTGAATATAGAAAATTCAAATTATCCCTCCAAAGCATATAAGAATTTAGTCTTGAAAGCCTTGCTAGGGGAGTATTATTTGTTTTAGATGCCTACCACCCTTACTCCTAAGAGGCTAGTGGACCAACCACTCGATCTAGAGCCCCATTCTAAGCCAATGAACCAACCACCTTACAGACTCTCCAAGAACCACATATTCAAGAATTGGGAATTTTCATGAAGTTTGGGAATTTCTAATGTGATTAATATTTGGTCACATGGTCAAATCTTATCCCCTTACTTGAAGGTGAATTTTTTCCTAGATGCTATATAGGAAATCCCCTCGAGTCCCACTCTCAAATATGGGGTTAAGATTTAGCCACGTGGTCAAATCTTTACTCCCTATTTGAAAGTGGAACTTTGGAGATTCCCAAATTATCTAATATGGTATTCAAGTTTGAATATGAAGAAGTTGCAAAGCAAGTCATCAGAGACTTACTTGAGATGGGATTTATTGAACCAAGTTCTTCCCCTTATGCATCTCCAGTCTTGTTAGTAGAGAAGAAAGATGGCTATTTTCGCATGTGCATTGACTACAGAAATTTGAATAAGATTATAGTCAAGAACTGGTATCCTACCACGCGGATTGGATTAGTTGAAAGGGGCATGGCATAGATGCCTCTAAAGATCATAATTTTTTGTAAACCTCTATGGAATAGAACCTATAATTTGTACCATATAATACCATCTCATGATAATCATAATCCATCTCCATCACACTGAATGTAAATGCTTTACATGCTTGAGTAATATTTGTATGGGTTGTTTCAAGTCATTTGACTCATATATGAAGATTACTATTATTAATCACATCTTAATAATTAGATTTTAGATCCAAGATCTTTCCACAATGCTTTCCACTTTATAATTTATAAAGATAACACTTAAAAATATAATATTTTCTCGTTCAATTAAGATGTGCTCCTGTAACAATCTTTTAATGTTGAATGCAGATTTTACAATTGAATAAGTGATTTTTCATTTGGATTTCATGGGAGCTTTTTACAAGATTCAAGTAATCTTTGATGATACTCAAGAAAATCTAGGTCTTGTGAGACTAAGATTCAAACCTACCTTTGCTCAAATTCGTGAACAAATTGAAGGTGATGAGCTCATAGATGGGTCTTTTAACTTCATTGAGGACAATTATATTATTAAAAATTGACAAGAGGAATGGTGGACTCTTAGTGATAATCTTCAAGTTTGCATCAGGAGGTGTGCTAGTGTGACGAATGAACCATGTTCTCCAAATAAGCGACAATGTTTAGAACGAGATGTAGAGGATCAAAATGAAGCTTTAAGCAACCTCACTTCAAAGCTAAAAAGTAAATTGTTAAGTCCAAGCACTCTCAAGACTTAGAAACATGAATGCAATAGAATAAGGCTAAAGTTAAAGCAATCTACAATCTCAAGGGATGATAGATTTGAATACAAAACGAAGATATCAATGGAGAGTCTCGAGTTTGCGTTTGGTGTAACGAATGTAACTCGTTGTATGGGAAGGGCTCAGTGGAAGAGAAGCATGCCGCATATACTTCTAACTTCACGAGGACACACATCATGTAGAATAAACGTCATGAGAGAAATTATCTTATGTTTTGAGGGCTTACAAAAGTGGATATACAACATACTATAGTTGTTCAAGAACTAGATGATAAGAAAGAAATGGTGAGGTCAATAGAGAAGTTACATTCTTACATGGGGAAGCATAAAGATATTATCTTTTTTCTTTGTTTGAGTTTATATGTGTAGTTCTTTCTATTGAAAAATAGGTTGTGCATTAGATAAGGCTTTTTAATATCAAACTCGCTATATAATATAAGTCTACATTTCATGTAGATTGGGATTTTGAGGTCATCGAAGCTACCTTATATGACTTTAAAGACAAAAGCTTTGCTCGTGTAAGGTCCAAGTACGATGACACATGGCTACATTTGTGTCCTTCAAGGTTTGACCTATATACAATTTTGATAGAGCATACAAAATCAATATTGCACACAAATGCATTTTTGAAGGAGGAGGAAAAATCCAAGCTATTGCTCACAAGATTGCATGGACGTCCTCGAAAGGGTATAGTGCATGATCCAAAACAAACATCTCTTAGAAAGTTTTAGGTCTCTACAAAGGCTATAAATTTAACTTAGGGTGATCCATTGGCCTCATCTCTAAATGACCATGAAGATTATGAAAATTCATTGGTAAGTTTAAACTTGTAATGTTGGGGTTTATGGAGTCACATAATTGAGGTCAACAAGAAGAGCATCAATGTGAAATATTTATTAGATGATCAATGTAGTGGCAAACTTTGCTTTTCAAAGCCTTTTACTAGGAAAAATCTGAATTATGGAAATACATGCTTTCAAATAGATAGTTGTTTTCATCACATTGATTGTCCATGTATTTCAAATAGTGGGAAACCATTCACAAACTTCTCTTGTGCTCATTGCAAAGGTATACCTAAGCTTTCTAGCTTTAGGATGAGAGTATATAGAGAGAAGTTAGCCCAAGAGAAGAGAGGGGATAGAGGAACTGGATCTGGAAGAAGATTAGTATCTCACTACACAGGAGCTCAGACAAACAATACTTGTTGCCAAAAAGCATATAAGAGAACTCACTTTTAAACTATGCAAGTATAAGCTTTGGCTTGCAACTCTTTCAGTGAAAATAAGGAGCTTACATGAAGCTAACATGGAGTCTCTTAATTGAAGAGATGTAAAGATTTTTTGTAACAATATAATAGAAGCCCATAGATTGGAAAAATTTGGTTGAAAACTTGCTCTATGGAACTTCTTGCAAGACATAGCTACAAATATGTTACGATCAAAGGGAGGCCAACGATATAGTGCAAATACCAAAGCTTTGTTTGAGGTTGCAAAGATGTGGGGTGGACCAAGCTTGCATGATTTCCTCACTACTAATCTCAATGGCCCTTCACTCTCAATGACAAAGAGAGTCTATACATAAGCCACCCACTTCATACTTGGTATACATGGATATATTTTTTATGCCATTGTTGAAATATATCGGAAGGAGAAAGAAAAAGTTAGCCATATTCTAATGTAAATGAATACTAGTAGGAGTTGCCTTAAGGCCCTCTGCCATATCCATATCTTAGGCTTGCTTTGCATGGAGGTTTTGTGAGGGGGCCTCTTCACTTCCCCCTCTCTCTACTTCTCACCATAGCCACGACGAGGAGCAATGAAGAACAAGAACAAAAAGAAGGAGAACACAAGGAGGAAATCAGGAGAACACAAAGAGGAAGGAAGAAAACAACAAGACAAGGAAAAGGCACAACAATTTTTTCTCTCCCAGACCATCTTTGCTACTAAGGGTCACTCCCATAGGCCAACATATACAAGATGTAGGAAAGACTACATTTCTTCTTCCTTCATCTTCTCAAAAACACACACACACACGCACGTGCTCAATGGAGGCAAATGACTAAACCATCAATCGGGGCGACTGAGATCACAAAGGCAATTTCTAATATTCTTCTAGTGGCAGCTCTCAATCATCATCATCAGATGATCTCTGCTCGCATTTCCACATGATGTAGGAAGACAAGAAATATGAAAAAAAAAGGAGGAAAAGAAGGTCATCCTGGATAGACATGCACTGTGAGGCCTGCAAAAACAAAGTCATGATAGCCATCAAAGGCATTCTAGGAGTGGAGAAGATGGAGTTTGATATGAATGAGTAGAAAATCACCATTAACGGCAAGGTGGATGCAAAGCCTGTGTACGAGGCTATGAAAAGGAAGTGCGGCAGAAGAACAAACCTTGTCTATCCGAAAGTCGACAAGGAAGACCTGCTTATCGACTCCATCAACAAATGAGGAAACTAGTAGAAAGGTTTTGATAGCTCATGTTGAATCACAAATGTCAATTGTGAATTGGATAGAAATCAAAGAAAAGAGCACGCAAAAAGTTTAGTTGGTGTTTTAGGGTAGCATGCAGATGCTTTAGGGAAATTAGCTGAGAAGTTATAAGTATGCAGATTAGATTTTTGGGGAATAATTGTTCCCCTTTGTTTTCCTTAGGCCTTAAATGAATCAACGCATGGCCTGAAGATAGGAACTATTTCATTTCAAATGACAAAAAAAAAAAAAATCCCATAATCGATGTAAAAACCCTTACCAAGAATGTACAGTTTCAAGCTTTAACTTCACTAGGCTGCCTATGAGCTAGTCTCCCAGGCCATGTCATCATGTAAGGGGGGCAAAAGCCAGCAAGTGTAGAAACTCATCATTTGAGGGGGTTGTTGGAAGATAGACAAATGATGGTTGCTCTAGGAAGAGGTGCTATATATTTCATAAGCACAGTGAGGAGAGTGGAATAACCCAAAAGCTATATAAGCATGTACTTGGCTCTCATTTCAAAAAAATGGTACTTTCACTTTGAGTCACTCAAGATTGTGTTTATGAGTCCAAGATAATCTATCTTGGAACCTAATTCACTTGAGTTACAATCTCTTCTCTCTATCATGCATCGGTTCTATGATATGAGTCCACCACAGCCAACTAGCTCTAGATCCGTGTTTCTTAACAATATAATCAATGAAGAAAACTAATGTTAGCTGATTATGTTCACAAACATGGCACCAGATACAAGATTGAATGGGATGGATGGCCTCTCTTACCCAAATTATCAAATGGAGAGGTTTTGGGTCTACATGATCAATATTTTATACATGATGGAAAAAAGCTTGTCAATATTCTTGACAAACCAAAGCATCAACTAGCTCTTGGTGATGTTTGGGTTACCTTGAACCATGTTGCCATTGTTTATGATTCCCTTTCAGTTGACAAGCATATGCTCAAGGAAGCTGATATCAGGCAATATGATCGCCAAAATTGGGCTACATCACAAAGAATGTGTAGTAGGCAAGTCCAATGGTGTTTGGGGGAGCTAGCAAATAATGGAAAACATAGAAAAGAGAGGAGCATGGTGGGAACACAAGCTTACCTTGAAATTGTAAGAGACTACATTGATATTTTCTTGTCTTCACACTTCAGCTTGGTGGAGAGAGTCCATTTAGCAAAAAAAAAAAAGCATTCTTTTTTCAAGTTTGGATATCTTGGATTATGAAACATGCCACATATACATTGTCAAAAAAAAATATTAGTAAGGAGGCATTCCTAGATATACAACTCTCATGCCACTTTGTTGTATTGCTCATAAAATATTTTAAAAACTTTCATTCAAATAAGATACTTCCAATACATTTGACTAGATCTGATGTAGTTGAAATCTTCTTCAACAAAGTTGAGAGCATGATTGGGCAAGAGCACACTTATGATTTGATGGAGATGCTACATAGTATAGGGATCTTGAATAGGCTTTCATATTTTGAGTGCAAGGAGAATAGTGTGAAATTTACACGTGCCCATAAGAAACAGGAGCATGTATGGAGAGAGTTAAATCTCAAGGAGAACATGGGAGAAGCAAATTGAGGTGATTACTGATGTGTTTCAACTTATGAGAAGATAATTGATGCCTTGAAAAGGGGATTACAAAGTGCTCACCACATTTGTGAGCGTTTACAAATGAAACCAAAAGGTAAAGAGGATAAGCAATGGTGGGGTTGGAGCCTTGGTCTGAAGGTTTTTTTGATGCTTACACTAGTTCAAATTTCCAGGATTCCGATACAGATGAGGAATTTTCATCTCCTACAAATGATGGAGTGGATTCAAAGGAGGATGTATCCACAAGTGAGATAAGAAATGTAGTAGATTCTTTGTTAGATGAAAATGGCAAAGTAAATCCAGTAGTGGAGCTTGATAATAATAGGTTTCTTTTTAAATCAACATTGGTAAGTCAACTCAATGGCAATCCCACATTGTCCAAAGAGAGGCTTATAAGGTTGCGAGAAGGAGTATACTATAGTAAGGAGGAGAAACATCATACTCAAACAAATGACAATCTATTTGGCGTTGGTTCAGATTGTGGTATATTCTTCCAAGAATAGCATACCAATGGGAAGATCACAAGGCTATTGATAAGATCTTCAAAAAGTATTAAAGAAAATAAGAGCCAAAGTGTGTGGTACTTAGGAGGAGTTCAAAAGTTGAGAAGAAAAGTTGGTGGCGCCTTTGTGGAATACAAGAGAGGGTTTAGCCTCCTAGTTAGGCCCTTAGGAGTGGAGGTTCAACTTGGATGGTATCAAAAATCAAAGGAACACGGTCCTTTACATATGATTTGACAGACCTTGATATGATAGATATTGAAAGTATCATTGCTTTTGCAAACCTCACATATGATTATAATAATAACAAATATATGAGCTTGATGAAAATGATTGGAAGATCTTCAATGAATTTGTAAATGACCATTGAGGATAGGTAAATGAACATTATTTTTCCTCTTTTTTAGTATTATCTCCTATGTAAATTGAGTGAATGAAAAAAGTCAGATAGAGTGATTTTTTGGCATCTTCCTTCATGTTAATGTTTTATATTTGTATGTTTGTGTTAGGAATGCGACTAGTGGATCATGGTGATGCATCTAAGCATGTTGGAATCGGCATGGACTCTAGCTTTGAAAATGCCAAGGTGTTGAGTAGAACACACTTATGGATTGGAGAAAAATTTTGTATATCACATTTTTATATAGCTATATCTAATTTGTAAAGGAATACAAAATAAGTTTTGTATAAATGCAAAAATCAAAAACCATATTTTTTCATTGAATCATCATGTGTGTTTTGTAAATTCACATTCTTTATATAGCTACATCTACTTTATAAAGGAACACAAAATAAGTTTTCTGCAAATGCAAAAATTAATTATGTGGATTATTCTAGAGTTTACTTGTGGGCTTTAGAAATACATGTTTTTTCTTTTAATGTACCTACCTCCTTGAATTACAAATGAAGTGTGGCTTCATTTGTTGCTTGAATTATGGATTGACTAGCATTTATCTATTATCATCTCCAAGAGAGAGAGAGAGAGAGAGAGAGAGAGAGAGAGAGAGAGAGAGAGAGAGAGAGAGAGAGAGAGAGAGAGAGAGAGAGAGAGAGAGTGTGTGTGTGTGTGTGTGTGTGTGTGTGTGCACTTGCATGTATGCTCGACATATATGCCTTTGATCTAGAAAAGAGAAGTTGTGGAGAGAATATTTTGAGATGAACTAGATACAACATACAACAGATATAATGATATACCTTGCTAGAGCCCTACTACCACCATAATAGTGCAACATCAAGATCAATATTGCAATGTAAGAGAGCCCAAATATAGTAATAGGATGGTCAACGTATTTAGTTTTTTATTTTTAAATTAAAGACCTCTAAGACTAACTCTGGGATAGTCTAGCTTCCTTGTAATTGTGTATCACAGCTTTAGGCAATGCTAGTCGTAAAGATACTAACATGAATGCCCTTTGCTAGCTAGTTCTGGGTTGAGAATTGCATGCTCTAGTTATATACTTGATGTCTCTATCTAGAAATTGTTTTAAAATCTTACATTTATTGATAAAATTTTGAAATGTATCTTTGTATGTCCTATATTACAATGGTATTTTCATACTCACTAGAACTACTAAGAGATTTTATGAACCATTGAGAGTTGCTTTGTGGTCAATTATATATTGTAGTATCTTGCATCTATACTATTACATAGGGGTCTATTAAATTTTTTACTTAAAAAAATAAACTTACAGTAAGGGATTTATAAATATTGCTAAAAAGTCACATAAGGGCCAATAACATTTTATAAAATAGGTTACATAGGGATATATAAAACATGCCTTGAATGCACGTGATGCCTAGGATTTATACATAGTAACTTATCCGAGAATATAACTGATTTTAAGCAATATTGCTATTAGATTAATGGTAATTCTCAAATTGAAAGCAACATGCAACATTTCTATATCCAAAATTCAAAACCTTTGGTACCATTTAGCTAAAATATTTAGAAATATAGCAATGGAAAATATAATTCGTGAAAAATTTCTCAATTATTAAGAAAATGTTTTCAATTGCAATAAAGGAGAAATCCCTAAGAGGATGATTCTTTTTTGGGAAAACATATATTAAAGTGAAAAAAAGACTACCCTAAATCTACAAACTTTATCTTTAGTGAGTAATCCAAGTAGCTTGCTATGTGTATGTGGGGCATGCAATGTTTTAAGTAGTAATTTACATTATATAAAAATAGTTGATAATGCAAGGTTGGGTTGTTTTGGGACCTTTTCCATTTTCTCCCTCTAAGCTGACTTTGCACGTCTTAGAGGCCCAAACATAAGTTGATGTTTCTGATGATGATAACCCCCTATAACCATTTTTCAAGATGTGGCTCTTCTACCTTCACAATACCTATTTGATCCAAGATGTGCTTTGAATAGGATGTACTATGAAAGCATGAGAGCCACCACAACATGACACCTTGGATAGTGATAGATGATAGTCCTTTGAGGCAAGCTTGACTAATGCAATGTCAAGTTCTTTTTCTTTTTTGTTTTAATGTAGGTGGCAACAGTGATGGCAACTTCATAATCATATGCTAGACTACTAATTGGCTCTCTAACAACAAGTGAATTTCTATAGTCACATCTCTTTTGATTCACAACCTTATTTCTTCTATTGACCTACATTTTTATGCGATGGACTAGGCATTGAATACATGTATATAACAATTTCATGTAATACAAATCAATTTGTGACATTTAGGCACATGCATCAATAATTTAGTGACATATATTATGTATGAATTGCCTCCATGTTTCGATAGTAGGCAGTAGCACAAGTTTTGGTGCCTATAGAGGCCATGTCCCTATAAATATTTTTACACAATCAAAATATACCTTGTATTAGCCCTATTATTTTACTAGCTTTTGCATTAGAATAGGCCTTATACTACCCTTGGTAGAAGTGTCTAAATTTGAATGGTTTTATTAATGCTTACAATATTCAAGCTAGTACCAAGGTTCATTTCCAAGAAACTATTCTAATGATACCTCCAATGCTTATACTGATGCATAGGTTGACAGCCCAACATTGCCTAAGTACACATGCATTGAAAGAAGCATCCATTAAATTGTCATCATGTGTACTTTGAATATAGTAGAATGATTAAACCAATTTGGAAACTCTAGATAGGCACTATAAAAAAGAGTACCTATATCTTATGTATTTAAGCTTGAAAATATAATTTCCTTACTATCCATGTTTGAATAATTTGAGGGTAATCTTTATATGTCGAATGTAGAAAATGCCTTTCATATTAGAGGATCTTTATATATGCACTTTTCTCTCTAAGAATTTGGAGGGCCTTTATATGTACACTTTTGTCTCTAATAATTTGGAGCGCTCTATATGTGCACTTTTCTCTCCGAGAATTTGGGATCCTTTTTATAGAAGAATGTAAATAAATGCATCCTCTATGTACTTTGAGGTCCACACTAAAAGGATATAGTTTATTTCACATTGTAGGATATAATAATACAATATGGTTGCCTTGGGCTAATTGGAAGTGTTTTTTCTTAGACAAATTCCACATATTTAGGTGCTCTAGGGTGGAGATTGGGATTATATTGTATCATTTTTGGTAGACTAAAGTAGTCAATAAACCAAAGTGTTGCTTGTTTTATTTATTCAAACAGAGATATACAAGAACATTTGCTTGCCTTAGTCATGCCATCTCAACATCTCACTTTCTAGCACATCTCAAACATGTTTTCGTTATGCACTTCTGAGACATGAGTTGGAGGGTGAATATAGCTCTTGCACGTGCATCTTCAAGCATGTGCAAAGAATGCGGGGCAATGCATTTTTTGGGATAAGTGAGAGTGGATGCTATCTCGTCATGGCTAAGTGGTAGCAAGAACTTTCTCAACACTTATTTGGCGAGCTTTTGTACATAGTGGCTATACACGAAGAGGTTCTTGCTAAGGACTTATTCGACAAGAACTTACTCAACACTTATTTGGGGAGCTTTTGTACACATTGGCTATATATAAAGAGGTTCTTGCTAAGGAAGGATTCGATAACCTTTTCTACACAATAGCTAGGTTATGAAGGTAGGTGGTTTATTTATGTCATTGATGAGAACAAGTCGAGCAAAAGAAAGAGTTGGTAGGCTAGGTGGGAATTTAAGGCAGACATACATTATGAGATACAAGATATCTCGGGGACCTGGCACCGTGCTTTACTAATTGGAATACGTGCAAGAAAATAAGTAACTATAAACACGTGCTTTAGGCCTTTTAATTATTCTTGGGCGGATGCGTGTTCGGCCCGCTGTAATCAACATGGAAATGGAAGACCGCCGCCTCGGCGAGCTCCTGCTGCTGCAAGCTCGAGCCATCGCCCGCCGTCGATTCGGGATGGGGAGGCGCAGTACCCGCCGTCGATAAGCCTGATGATGTGTCAGTTTGTGATTGGAGTAGCTGGCTGCGGCGCGAGTCTCCAATCAGCAAGCGACGGGACGTGACATCCCGTGACTGCGCCACGTTATTGTTGTTGCAGCCTGCTGTTGATTGCGATGATGACGACGACGATGCGCTGCTACTGCGAGTACACTTCGATGGGCTTCTGAAATCATCTTTCATGATATTATATCCTGCAACGCAATAAGTAGATCCAGGATAGACTAATGAGATATAATATAAGAGAGTACGTCTATGGGATTAACCACTTATAATCCAATCAGAGAGTCCAATGGGATTATTTAACCCACCTTGCTTCGCCCCCACAAGAGAATCACCCTTCATGGCGCTGACGCCGCCGCCGACTGATAAGATGATCAGTAGAAGTAGCCCAACAGCACTCAGTATAATAAGAGGATTAATGCCAGCCATACTGCAGCCTCGCGCAAACCTCTATGCATTAAACTAGTCAGACAATCTGACCGTCTGCTTATTATTTTTGTCAATGCTGAGAAGATGGAGCTGATGAGGAGATACCAGAAGCTTAGCAAACATAAATAGGGTCGTATACGCAAAGAAGAAAGCATCAAAGCCTGTCATAATCACCATCAATGCCTACTCCTCCCCTCCATTCTTGATCTAATCTATTGAGAGCCTTGTCAATCGGTGAGACGTTGCACTCCCAAAGTGTTTATGTGGCCCTTTCCCTTCCCTTTCCATGCATTGTCCTTCTCCTTCCATTGATAAGCATTCGTGCTTTTAGCTTAGCTTGTTTGATGTACGAGATAAAAACTCTTTATAGTTTTGCTCATTGGATCATCTCCTTAGATCACTTTGTTTGACCCCTTTTTGAGTCCCATCCAAAGGTAGGCGCATATTAATTAATCATGAAAATGTTTCAAGATACTTTCTCTTCCATCACAAAGGCTTTCACTCACTTTCTGAGTTTCAATACATTCTTTTGCAAACAACAAAAAGGGGACTTCCATCACTTAATGGAGAGCTAAAAAGAGCAAGGCAAGCATTTACTTCTACTAGAACATCAATGACATTTTCTTGTAGCTTATAAAGGGACGTACTGCCAAAGGGAGAGAGGGGGGAGAGCAAATGAATTTTGGCACCTTGCCAAATGCCCCCACACACATGACTATCAACTGAACACTATTTGCACTGTAGATCGATGATGCTTGTCTTTTATTCTGACTTGTTTTGTGTTTGTGTGGGATGAGCATGTAGCCCTTTAGTGCAACATGACATTAATTTCTTGTTGGTCAATCAATGTAAACATCATTAAGAGAGTTGACCCCATTGAGAGGCAGTTGGCTTTTTTTTTGTCTTTTGAATTAGCAACTCTATTGTTTTCAATTTGCTATATTTTCTTCCTTTTCATTTTTGTGGACGGTGTTTTTTATGTGAAGGCATGGTATTTGTTTGCACACTAGATTGTTGTTTAAACTGCAAGGAATTCGTGCTATTAATCTATATCTACAAGATGAAGCGTAGGTTATACAATTCTAAAATCACGTGGAGAAAGAACTTTGGATATAAATGATTGCTCCTTTACAACGTTGCAAGTTATAAACTCATGTATTGTCAAATTATAGAAACGAGAGTGTGTTTCTACTTGTATATACTTGGAACACGTACATTGGCATACACATACTAAGTCATGAGACTTGTCTGCAACCACCTATTTGTAAGGCAAATGAGAATGCATTTATATATACACCTCAAGCAATAATAGCAAAGCATTTTTGTATTCATGAACCCAAAAACATACACTTTCTCCTTCGTGATATTTCGTAAGTGTGGCTTTACACAATTTTCTACCAAAGACATCACACTTGATCTACAAGCTAAAGGGTTCAAAGAGTCATTTTCTCAAAAGTGGAGCCCCATGACATAGCTTCTGAACTCTATGACAACACTTTACTTTAGAGCCACAAGGGAACACATGCTACAACCACGTAGGTGCTCCAACTACCCTTTCTCCTAATATGTTTGTATGAAAATTCCTCAACATTTTTGAAGTGAAAGAAACTATTTCACATCCTCCAAGCGTACATCTTAACCACAGAGAATTGTGTTACAACTATATGCTCCTATTGAAACATTTCTTGCTGTCATTTATTCCTCAAATTCCTCTTACACGTTTGAATATTCTTGTTATGACCATTATAAAAGGTTATGATGTAACCACGTTATAGTTTGAATTATGAAAGATTATGATGCAACCACGTTATAGTTTGAATTATTTCTCAAATTTCCCTTACACATTTGAATACTCTCATTTGAAAGGTTATAATGTAACCACGTTATGCTTTCTAGGTCCTTCTTTAAAACTTCTCTCCCATTGATATATATACACTTGCTATTGATTAGGAATAACTACCATTTATAAGTTTTACTGTGATCTTACAAACAATAGTGGTCCAATGGTTGTGTAAGAAAGCATAAGGACTTTGTGCCCACTCTAGATCATTTATTGGATAGCATCAAAATAACTTGTTCAAACTAGCACCACGAGCACATTTGCATATCATTATAGAAAAAAGGAACATCAATTCAATAACTTATAATAGTTATGGTATATTAGGGACTATGAGTTTAGTGTAAAGCACATATGTCTATTTACATCGGATATATTAATCAAAAGATAAGATGCATAGAGTTGTCTCTGCTTGTTAGATGGATGGATGAAGAAAAAAGTTGTAAGTTGTTCCAAATTATATACAAAGTCATCGGTCCCAAAAACTATCTAGGACTTTTGATTGTTAGTCAAATACATCAATTTCCTAGTCAAGATTAATATTGATCCTATTCAAATAAGGGAGTTAGTTTATGGGAGGGCCGAACTCTATTCTCATAGGGGAAATACAGTCTCCCTAATGACAATCTTGTTGAATACCATTGTGATCAAGAGCTATGCTAAGCTATGATGGATAAAAAATGGAAAGCATGATGTACTATGAATATCATTCAACAATACAAGGCATTAGGGCCATAGGCAGCCATATTGATGCATTTGTGTGTGTGTGTGTGCACGCACGCATGTGTGTGTGTGGGGGGGTGTGCATGTGTGCGCGTGTGTGCGTGCGTGCATGCGCTCGCGTGCGTGTGTGTAATATCATGCTTAAGAACTCTTTAGGAGACCACATCTAGTATCACATGTATTTCACAAAGGACAAATGCAATTTTACATACACTTTTATCCGCACTACAATTGTACTTTTCATGACACTATAAATGTAAATTTATACATGCTATGGCTGCATTTTTTACACGTACTTAAATACACATATAGATGTGCTAGATACTGGCAAAAAGAAAAGTGGGGAGTTGGTGATTGTAGAAATGTGGTTGCAACCAACAACTCATTGGTTTTCTTCTTTGGCATTGCTTTTGCCAATGTGTACACATAGCCTAGACTAGCTTATACATTTTTATAGTCTATATTCTAGTCTATGCACTTATGTAAGAAAAGAAAATAGAATAGAGAAATAAATTATGAAACCTATAAAAAGAACATAGAGAAAGAATAATAAATATTCATATTCTTCAAGGGAATTAAGAAACAATAAGTCAAGAAAGAAGAAGAAGATAAGAAGAGATGGAAAAAATACCTAATTTTGCTGTTAAAGAAGGGCATGCCCTACTTTCTTGTCCACGCACATAATGCTCCTTTACTTGGAGATAGATTTAAGTCAAAGATAAACTTCAAGCCTATGTGTCTCTTGTATTTATATGTTCTAATTAATTATAAAAAGAAAGAGCATCTGGTTTTTAGTTTTTTTTTAACATTACTCTAAGCACATCTATCTGCACAACTATAGGTACTGCTATAGATGCCACTATGCATTTAGACAAGAAAAGGAAATATAATACATAACTATACTACTAAAACCACAAAAGAACATAGAGGAAGACCAACAAACATGCATACTCTTCAAGAAACTTAATAAACAAAATGTAGAGATGTAAACAGAAAAGAAGGAGAAAAATACCTTATATCATAATTGAAGAAGAACCTCCCCCACTTTCTTGTGATGCATGCATCTCTCCTTTACTTGAGATAGAAGAAAATGTCTCCTCTCTTATTTCCAATATTATGCCTACACATTTTCATTAATGACAATTTTCAAGCCCATTCAAGAAATTAATATAAAGAAATAGTATCTTATTTTAATAATTATCTTTCATTTTTATCTATATGTTTATCTGTGTTATTATCTGTTTTCTCATCTTGGCATTTATCTTCACTATTATTAGCACTATTGCCTACACTATTACCTATAAGTGAAAACTACAAAATTAGCATATTATTAATAAAAATAAACCAAACCTTATCTAAGAAAAAAAGAAAAATCAACAAAAATATTCATTTTTTTGTTTTAAGAAAACAAACCAAAGAAAGAACTAAACTAACACAACTATGAAAAGAAAGGGAAGAACGAAGAGCAAACACCAACATTGTTTAAGAAAGTTTTCAAACAAGAAGTTAAAAAAAAAAGAAAAAGAAGAATAAGGAGAAGATTAAGAGAAGGGAAAAATATGTACATAGATTTGGATATGAAGAAGAACCTCCTCCTTTTCCTTATCGATGCACGAAATCCTTCTTTACTTATAGATAGAAGAAGTTGACTCTTCTCTTGTGCCTATATATTTCTACCTCCAAGTCCTCTTCCTTATCTTTTCTCTTTCAACACAACTAAAAATCCCTTTTAACATATGAATATTTATCAACATGTTTACAAAAGCTCGTAAATGCATTTATAGACATGTATTCAATATAACATCATTATTAAAAGAATGCAATATCAATGATGAGTTGACCGAGCTCACATTTTTATAAACTTGTGCATTGTTCTTAAGACTTGAAATATTTTACGATGGATCCATGATATTTCACTTAAGCTGGTCTCTAATGTGTAATACCTCGATTTCTCATATTATTTGGCTTACATATTCAAACAATTTCACGTCAATTTCAATTCTAGGGTGTCATCTTCCTAAATCAAAGTACCTAAAGCTAATATTGGATGTTAGGATATTTCACTCAAGTTGATTTTAAGTTCTCATATTGAATCGAGAGAAATATCCAATCATGCCAAAGCTCATGATTGTGAACAAGAGTGTGTGAGTTTAATTCTAGCATGCTGCATAGGAACTGCCCTCATTTGCTATAAGGAAAGACATATACATTTAATAATGATAATAATAATAATTTCATAATATAAAAATTGAGAACCTTGAAGTGGAAAAGCCCTAGTTACCAAATCTTGAAAGAATAATCATGTAAGGTGCCCGCCCATCGGCTGTCCAAGCATGCTTTTAGTGGTCCATCAAGAAACGAATCTAAGCATTACTGCCCAGTACTCCCAAGGAATGTTCCCGGGTTTGTCACTTAGGGTTTCCCAAACCTGCCTCTCAACAGAACGTTCACGGCCAAACCCACTAGGATCGACCTGAAATTTGGGCTCCTAGTGGCCAAGGTCTCCTAACAGCATTCTAGCGTCCAATCCTAGACATCCTACTTTACACAGAGATACCCAAGCCGAAGCAGACCCATGCTGCACTTGGTTCAAAGAGAATGGGAAACGAGAGGGATGCGCCGCTCAACCTCTCTACCTGTAGGGCACAGTCCCATTTCGATCCCCTAAAATGGCATGCATTGAGGTTCTATCCTAATAATTTCTAAGGTCGAAGATGATAAACCTTGTGAGAAGCCTTCCAGTTCTCTGGGACCACCTTGCCGTAGGACGGACCCGTCGGGGGTTCCGCCCACCCGCTTCCCTTAATAGCTTTAGTTTTCTAATTAGGTTATACCACATTTATGTGTGACACTTAAAGTCAGCTTCATTAATTAAGCCTTTTAGGGAACAGGGTTCATTCGCATAACTTACAACACAGACACAAAAACAGAGTAAAGCAATCTATTGACAAACAAGTTCAAACAAGTTCCTTAACTTATCTTCAAGTTAATATTTGTCCCCCTCCCATGCAGGGGAATTATGTATCCCTTTTGTCCAACAGAAGTATCCCTTCTGCCCTGCAGAATTAACTGGTCCAAATCACATGGCACCACAAATTCAATCCTTTATCTAGAATACGATCTCCCAACATGCCTAGACGTTGGGGGCCATGGAGGCCTACAACTCCATTCTAGACCTAGCAAGGGGTGTCTAGAGCTCCACCTGACTCGCAAGCTGTCTAGGAGCAAAACATCATTCCCATGGTTGGCATTTTCACCACTCAACATTCGGCCCATGAATCGAGCAGTGCCCTCTTTGGGTTAATCCGCAGTGCGATCATGGAGATGATCCACCCATGCAACATATCATTCCTTAATTAAATCATTTAGGAATCTAGTACAACAAGGCATTCAGCTCTAATATCATTTTCTCAGAAAACATTCATTTATCCCCATGGCAACTTGTCATCACAAACCCTTGCCATGCATTTAGCATAAATCACAAGCACTTGGAACAATCATCCAAACAACAAACTAAAAACCAATTGAATGTAAAAGCATTTAGGATGTTGTTAGATCAACCAACAAAAAAAACCAATTGTATTCTTGCCAAAAAATGCAAGAATAGTCGTGATAACATTACCATCACATATATGTTCTTCCCCTTGGGATCAAAGAGCGATTCTATGTAAAATTTACTTAACACTTGTATGCATAATTTTTAATGTCATGATTATGCCATTCATAACCCTTGACCGATTCCTCCTTGTAATTGCTCTATCAACAAACAAGCAATATGCAACTAGGTGCAATTAATTTTCCTTAATGCATGCACTTTACAAGCTCAATCTTTTGAATGTTTGAGATAAATTTTATCCCTTCAGATGACCTTTACTCGTGCATCATACTGTGGGGCCTAATGTATCTCATACGAGAATCAAAACAAGCATCTATCAATTTGGAAATACATTACTTACGAGACCAGATCCACAATTGGATTGACGGTGATGCCTTTGCTCGAAGCTTCGTTGCTAGTTGTAGGATTGCCATCCGCATGTGACATTCTTCACTTGGGGGCCATCGTCCGCAAGTAGACTCAAGAGATTAAGAAGGTGGAATAGATTCGAGATGGGAGAGCATAAGAGAAGATGGGTAAGTCGAGGATCGAAATAGAGAGAATTGAGCTAACTCTCTTCCTTGCAGCCTCTCAGGGTGACTCTTCTCTCTTTCTCTCTCTCTCTCTCAAGCTCTCTCTCACAATCTCTTGGGGGGGGGGGGGGGGGTATCCTTCTCTCTATCTCTCTCTCGCAACCTCTTGGGGTCTCCTTATGCTCCCTTGTGCCTCCCCATGCCTCATATTTTTAGCGAATTAGAGAAGAGGGCTTGTGGCTGAGAAGTGGAGCTCTTTGTGGAGGGGGATCTTGGAAAGATAAGTGATCTGATGCTGAGATCATAAATCTGATGGTTCCATTGGCTTTGAAAGGGGGGTAAAATGCCAAGATACTTGGCTAGAAAGCTCTTAGTTCACTC
The DNA here is from genome assembly GCF_053477565.2 of Lygodium microphyllum. Taxonomy (NCBI): domain Eukaryota; kingdom Viridiplantae; phylum Streptophyta; class Polypodiopsida; order Schizaeales; family Lygodiaceae; genus Lygodium; species Lygodium microphyllum. The sequence continues at coordinate 7,630,850 of NC_141143.1, read as the reverse complement.
ATTCTTTTCTCTATTTGAAGAGTTGTTTTCTGTTTGTAGACTACGATCGCGGCGTGCACGATTTCACAAATCCCTCTCTTTATTTTTTATTTTGATAAAATCTCCAAAACTAACTAAAACATCACTCGTCTTTTCTTTTCAATGACAACCAGTTCTAGAAATCGCCATATCTTTTTTTTAAAGGATAATATCTAAAATATCTAAAATATACTAGTTTTGCCCAAAATCTAATATTTTTGAACCATTCAAACTATACACATTAATACTAGTGATTAATATAGCTCATAAGTCTCGTTCACGTTGTAACTTATGTGAAGGGTGGCTACGGTCCTTGTCAATCCGAGAAAAATATTGGATTTACGACTCTCGATTTTTTAACATATATTTTTAATTACATAAAAATCATTAATTATTAATGTTAGTTAGTTTTTACCTTAGTTAGTAACCTTACTAACTTATTAACTGACTAACTACTTTCAAACTAACTAAATAACTTCTATTGTGTGGAAATATTACATCCTCCTCCCCTTAGAGAAATCGAGATGTCCTCATCTCGAGAGAAATCGGGGGTATCATTTTGGAACCTGTGGGTTATGGGTTCACCATGCTTTCACTGCACTACTCTGATCACTCACAAGCATGTGGTCTTTTGAAACAACAATCTATTGTATTTGATATATCCAAGTCTTGATTACAAGAGAAAATTTATTGTAGTTACATCTCATGGATATCTTCTAGGTTTTTCCTAAGCACTTGGTATATTCTGGATCACTCAAGCTTTTACAACTTCGTTTCTTGTAAGCTCAATTTCTCTTCAAGTTCTGTTGGGACAATTGATGTAGTTATGTCCAATGTTGTAGCACTCAGAGCATCGGTGTTTAGGGTGCTTTGGACATTCCCTTTTGAAATGACCTAACTCCCTGCAATAGAAACATCACGGAACTTTATCACTTGTGGTCACAAGATTCTTGGTTGTCTTTGGTAGGATTTTCTTCTTTAGACTAAATTTTCCCAGGATCCTTTTAGCAGATCGAAGTGGTCTTCTACCTTGGATACTATGTTCTTAGATTGTCCTCTTATTAGTTTGGGACTGAGCTCCATGGACAATTCGCTTTGCTTGTAATACTAAAGAATACTTCCAAGCTTCGACATTCTGGTAGGACCCAATCTATATTAGTTGAGAAGAAACGACTAAATAAAAATTCATTGCAATTTATAACTATTAGCCAGTGTATCTCTAATCATTTACAAGTTCTAGGCTCAAAATAGATGCAACTCATATTACTCAGGTTAACTGTAGTTACAAGAGTAAAGTTTATTTCAATACAAGTTGTATTTCATGCCGATAAAATTTCTAGGATTTCTAATAATCCTAAAGAGCTGTTGTAGGTTCTAGGTCTTCCTCTTCATCTGATTCCTCTATATATCCACAAACTGCACCTATGTAGCTTTGTTTTCTTGGAGGCTCAATGTCTTCTGGACTTAAGTCACTTAAGTCAGTGAAATCTGCTTGGACATGCCCTAGCTCTTTGCAATGGAAGCATTGATGGTAGGGACATCTTCTACAGATGTGCCCTATCTCTCCGCATGTGTGACATCTCTTACCCAGATCTCGGGAGTCATCCTTGCTACAATTGCTCGATTTAAGTTCTTGGTCGATTGGATTCGCTCGGAATAATGCATCTTGTAAGTCCGTTGGACGCATTGCTTCAAGACGGTGGTTCAAAAGAGTGTTTAGGCCATGGCAAAACTTTGATACTTGCTATGCAATATCCATAGGTGGCACATATATTAGTAGGGTTACAAAATTTGAGTAGTAAGCTGCCAGGGTTAATTCCAGCTGCTTGAGCTTAAAGAATTCATTCATCTTCAAAGTTTGGTAGGTTGGCGGAAGGTATCGTCTACGTACAGTATCTTAGAGTTGAACCCACATGCGACAGCGGCTTTAGAAATACCTTGATCCTTGCACCATTGCTTCCACCATAATCGAGCATGGCCAACTATCTTAAGTTTGGCTATCATTGCTTGATTGGTAGAAGCAGTTCCCGAAGTAAGAAAACAATCATCCATCGACTCAATCCATATCTCCACCTCAGCTGCAATGTCTATTTCTTCTCCATCAAACTCAGGTGCCTTAATTTGCTTGAGAAGAAATTTCTTCTCTTACATGTCAGCATTTGTGGGTGCACGAGGTGCCTAGCAATAAAGACATACCATTTAGGTTATTATATTTTGTTGAGATGACAAGCTCAACACATGTGGACATGGATGATGGACCGCCTGGTTAGATGGGTCCACACGTCTACACTTAGCATGTCGGTGGTCATTATGACTCTCACATGGCCACTGACTCATTACTTATTATATTCAGGTTGTTACACCTATTTACAGCTGGCATAGTTATAGCGCCAGTCGACTAGTGTAGTCGGTTATGCATTGTTTGACTTAGTAGGCCACTTTCCTTTTATGTTGTATCTTATCTATACTTTGTGTACATTGTAAAGAGTGTGGAAGAAGAAAAAGAAAACATCAAGAAAACGTTTTGGCCTCCATCTCTCTTCTTGTCTCTTGAGTGAGCTTCTCCTTGTGCATTTTGTGTGTGTTCGGCGCAACATCTTGAGCAACCCCCTCCACCACGCGATTCTTGACATGGTATCAGAGCCGCACCACTGGGAGAGGTTGTTTTCCAAGGTCGAAGCAAAGGGGAAGAAGCAAGGTTCGAGCAAGCAAGCCACGGGTAAGAAGCTCTCCCATCCTTCCACTCTTTCTCTTGGATAGTGCCTGTGGAGGCACCGGAAGCAGGGCAGAGCAAAAATCTCAGATTGCAGTGAGGTTTGGTGTGCGCGAAGAGCACTATATATTCTGCAAAAAGCCCTTCAGGGCTATCTCGAAGTTATTTTGGGCATTTGAGGCCGTTTCAGGGCCCGTTTTAGAGCCGCAAGTTGCGGACAGCAGTTTCAGGGTACGCTGTGACTTCAACTGTATCGACCGACAGTGGGTGCGCAGGTTACAGATTTCAGATCTGTAAGATTAAAGGTGTTTACCAGTGAGTAAACACGAGGTTTATCTGCAAACAGGTTGCAGATTGCATGTATTGTTGAGCAGACAGTGAAAAAGGCTGTCTAGTGTATTGCTGTGCACTATAGGTCGAGGAATGCAGAAGATTTGCTTGCTGTTTGGTATTATTCTTGTGATAATGGCAGAGAACAGTGGAAGCCCCATCATTGAGAAGCTTGACAAGAACAACTACCCTTCATGGAAGTTCCGTGTCACGAACTTTCTTATTGGAAAAGGCCTCTACGAGTTCGTTTCAGGTGAAGAAAAGGAGCCGGAGGTGAGTGATCCTCCAACTGCAGAAGAGATAAAGGCACGAAAGGAATGGAATGCAAAAGACAAGAAGGTCATGTATTGGTTGTCTGCAGTAATTGACAATAATATGTTGGGACACATTAGAAATGCAGAGAATGCATATGCAGCTTGGACCATACTTGAAAGTATGTTTTCTGTAAATACAAAGGCACGAAAGATTCAACTCAAGCAAGAGTTGAATACATTGAAGAAAGGGAAGATGTCTATAAATGAGTATGCACTGAAGGTAAGAAGCATTGCAGATGCATTGGCAGCGATTGATACAATGCCTGATGATGATGATTTGGTGTCGTCTACCTTGGGTGGACTTAACAATGAAAAGGCTTGGAAGTCTTTTGTAACTTCTGTATATGTCAGAAAGCCATTTCCAGATTTCGATGAGTTGGTCTCCCTTATGATCACTGAAGAGATCAACATGCAGAGTGAGACACCTGAAAGAAGTGGTGAACAGGTCCAAGCTTTCTACTCCAGTTCAGGAAGGGGACGTGGCAGGTTCTCTTCAAGAGGCCGTGGTACAGGACGTGGTAGTGACAACCAGAAAAACAGATTGAATCAACAATTTGGCGATATGCAGGTTTCAGGAGGTCGTGGTAACTTTAGAGGCAGGGGGAGCTTTAGAGGAAGAGGTGGATGGCAAAACAGAGGTTCTAACAACTCTGGTATTGTGTGCCACTACTGTGGCAAAACAGGTCATATTGCAGCCCAATGTTATGCTAAGAGAGATGATATCCGCAGTGGTAAGTTGCAGCAAGGAAACTATGCATCGTCTTCACGACAGAATGAAGATAAAAATGAACGTTTGTTCGTTATGCAGCATATGCTGAATGCTGTTATAGGAAAGGGAACACATGAAGATGTTTGGTATGTTGATTCAGGTGCATCCAATCATATGACTAGCCATGCATAATGGTTTGGGGAGATGCAGGATTTGCAGAATGCAGGTTATGTGCAGACAGGTGATGACTCATGCCACCCAATTTCACACATTGGAAAAGTTCCCTTGTCCTTGCATGATGGTAAGACAAAGAGTCTTTCAGATGTATTGCATGTGCCATCTATTACAAAGAACTTGGTGTCAGTCGGTCAAATGGTAGAGCAAGGGCTGCAAGTCAGATTTAATGCAAAGGGCTGCTTTGTAGAAGACTTCAATGACAAGTGCAGGTTGGTAGCAAAGGGAAGTAGAGTTGGACGTATGTTCACTCTAGATGCTGGAATTCCTACTATGAATGCGGCTATGTATGCCAAAGGAAAATGTGTTGTTGCAGACATTGAAATTTGGCACAAACGCATTGGACATGCAAATGTACAAAGGCTGAAATTAATGCAGTCCAAAGGGTTGGTTACAGGTTTGCCTACTTTTAAAGTTGCAGAATTTCAGAAGGTATGTGAAGCATGTCAGTTTGGTAAGCAGGCAAGACAACCCTTTTCACATGACAGAGATGTAAGCAGAAATATCCTTGATGTTGTGCATACAGACATTTGGGGGGCCTACACAAAATGTATCTCTTGGAGGCAGTTCATACTTTGTCACATTCATTGATGATTGTTCTAGAAAGCTGTGGGTATATTTTATGAAGGAAAAGAGTGAAGCGTTTGAGCACTTTAGAACTTTCAAGGCTGCAGTTGAAAGAGAAACAGGCTTGAAAGTAAAGTGCCTGAGGTCAGATGGAGGGGGAGAGTACCTCTCAAATGAGTTCAGTGATTTTCTGAAGTCTCATGGGATAAAGAGACAGTTCACATGCAGGTATACCCCACAGCAAAATGGGGTTGCAGAAAGGAAAAACATGCATATTGCAGAAGTTGCACGCGCCTTGATGGCTGAAAAGAATATGCCTAAGAATTTTTGGTCTGAGGCTGTTCATACTGCTGTTTATATTATGAACAGAACTCCCACAGCTGCAGTTCATGGTATGACCCCCGAAGAATGTTTTACAGGTAAGAAGCCTGATGTTTCACACTTGAAAGTATTTGGCTGCATTGCGTATGTTCATGTGCCAGATGAGTTGCGGAAGAAACTGGATCCAAAGGCTGAAAAGTGTATCTTTATTGGATACTCTTTAGAGCAGAAAGGGTATCGCTGTTACAACCCTGTCACATGTAAGTTCAGAGTGAGCAGGGATGTCATCTTTGATGAAATGAGCAGTTGGTATGCATCTAGTGGTGATGCATTGGATGTTGATGATGATCATGACACTCATGTGCAGGCTGAAAGGCAAGAATCACGAACTCTTAGTGGACCAGAGACATCATCTGGTAGTCCTTGGTCTGGGAGACTAAGGAGTACCTCTACATCTTCAGGTGCATCTAGTAGCACTACAGGTAAAGACAAAGGAAAGAATAAAGTGTCAGAAGGCATTGATGCAGTTCTTGATGGAGACTCCAGTGGCTCAGAGAGCTTAGATGATGAGCTTGGCATTCCTTCAGTGAGGACTCCAGGTGTGCAGAGAGCACGTGCTGATGCAAAGACTCCATTGAGTGATCCAGTGGTACGCAGGTCTAGCAGGGTGAGATACCCTGTTAAAAGATTTGGTTTTGAAGGTTATGCAGCTCACCATTATGCTTATATGGTGAAACTAGTTGAGGATGTTGAGCCTCCATGTTTTGAGGAGGCTGTTGGTCATGCTCATTGGGATGCAGCAATGGATGAGGAGATGGCTGCATTAGAGGCCAATAAGACTTGGGATCTAGTATCATTGCCAAAGGGAAAGAAAGCTATTGGATGTAAATGGGTTTATAAGATTAAGCACAACGCAGATGGTTCTATTAGCAGGTACAAAGGTAGGCTGGTTGCAAAAGGCTATGCTCAAACATATGGCATAGATTATAATGAAACCTTTAGTCCAGTTGCTAGGATGGCAACTGTCAGATGTGTGATTGCTTTGGCAGCAGCCAAAGGTTGGAGGTTGCAGCAAATGGATGTAAAGAATGCCTTCTTGCATGGTGATTTGCAGGAAGAAGTGTATATGGATCAGCCAGCAGGTTATGAAGATTTAGAGCATCCCACGTATGTGTGCAGATTGAAGAAGGCATGGTCTGAGCAAGCACCTAGAGCATGGTCTGACAAGATTAGAGAGTATCTTGTCAATATTGGTTTTTATGTTTCTGATGCTGATCACTCACTTTATGTGAGAAAAGGAGATGCAGGTTTGGTCATCATAGTCATCTATGTGGATGACTTGATTATTACAGGTGATAGTGATAGTGGGATTGCTGAAGTCAAGGGTTGGTTGAAGATGAAGTTTGAGATGAAGGATCTAGGTGAGCTAAGGTACTTCCTTGGCATCGAGGTGGTCAGATGTGATGATGGTATATGGCTGTCCCAAAGACAGTATGGCTTGGATATGTTGTCCAAGTATGGTATGACAGCATGCAAACCACTTTCAGTCCCGTTGGAGCAGAATGTAAAGCTGAGTGCTGATGTTGGGGATGAGATAGAAGACCCTACTATGTTCAGGAGGATAGTGGGGAGTTTGATTTACATGACTATTACAAGGCCAGACTTGAGCTACGTTGTTGGTCTTGTGAGTCAATTTATGCAAGTACCTAGAAAACCACACTTGGATGCAGTGAGACACATATTGAGATATGTCAAGTCCACATTACATTATGGACTTTTCTATGAGACAGGTACAGACGTACATGTGTTTGGATACACAGATGCAGATTGGGCTGGTAGTATGTCGGATAGAAGATGTACCAGCGGATACATGTTCTCTCTTGGTAGTGCAGCAGTTTCTTGGAGCAGCAAAAAGCAATCTACAGTTGCTTTGTCGAGTACAGAGGCTGAGTATAGAGGTGTTGCTGTTGTAGCATGTGAGGTAGTATGGCTGCAAAAGTTATTGGCTGATTTGGATGTGCAGGTGGAAGGTCCAGTTGTCATTTATTGTGACAACATGAGCAGTATACAGTTGGCTAGGAACCCTGTGTTCCATGCCAGGACAAAACATATTGAGGTACACTACCACTTTGTGAGAGAGAATGTACTAGCAGGTGAGATTGACTTGGTGTATGTCAGCACACAGGATCAGATAGCTGACATCTTCACGAAGGCATTGGGTATAGAGAAGCTTCAAAAGTTTCGAAGCTTACTTGGAGTTGCAGAGATGTAGTTGAGCTTGAGGGGGAGTGTTGAGATGACAAGCTCAACACATGTGGACATGGATGATGGACCGCCTGGTTAGATGGGTCCACACGTCTACACTTAGCACGTCGGTGGTCATTATGACTCTCACATGGCCACTGACTCATACTTATTATATTCAGGTTGTTACACCTATTTACAGCTGGCATAGTTATAGCGCCAGTCGACTAGTGTAGTCGGTTATGCATTGTTTGACTTAGTAGGCCACTTTTCTTTTATGTTGTATCTTATCTATACTTTGTGTACATTGTAAAGAGTGTGGAAGAAGAAAAAGAAAACAGCAAGAAAACGTTTTGGCCTCCATCTCTCTTCTTGCCTCTTGAGTGAGCTTCTCCTTGTGCATTCTGTGTGTGTTCGGTGCAACATCTTGAGCAACCCCCTCCACCACGCGATTCTTGATATATTTAGGATATGTCTATGAACCATACATTAATCAATCATGCATCATTATGAAGTTTCGCTCTGATACCAACTGTAAGGTGCCCGCCCATCGGCTATCCAAGAATTCTTTTAGCAGTTCATTGAAAAATGAATCTAAGTGTCATCACCCAGCACTCCCAAGGAATGTCCTAGGGTTTGTCGCCTATAGTTTTCCGAATCTGCCTCGCAACGGAACGTTCACAGCTAAACCCACTAGGATCGACCTGAAATTTGGGCTCCTAGTGGCCAAGGCCTCCTAACAACATTCTAGCATCGAATCCTGGACATCCTACTTTACGCAGAGATACCCAAGCCGAAGCAGACCCATGCCGCAATTGGTTCAAAGATAATGGAAAACAAGAGAGATGCACTGCTCAATCTCTCTACCTGTAGGGCACAGTCCCATTCCAGTCCCCTAAAACAACATGAATCGAGATTCTATCCTAACAATTTCTAAGTTCGAAGACGGTAAACCTTGTGAGAAGCCTGCCAGTTCTCTGGGACCACCCTGCCGTAAGACAAACTCGTCGGGGGTTCCGGCCACCCTCTTCCCTTAATAGCTTTAGTTTTCTAATTAGGTCCTATCACATTTATGTGTGACACTTAAATCTAGCTTCATTAATTAAGCCTTTTAGGGAACAAGATTCGTTTGCATAACTTACAGCACAGGCACAAAAACAGAGTAAAGCAATCTATTGACAAACAAGTTTAAACAAGTTTCTTAACTTATCTTTAAGTTAATCTTTGTCTCTCATCCTTACAGGATAATTATGTATGCCTTCTGTCCAACAGAAGTATCCCTTCTGCCCTGCAGAAGTAACTGGTCCAAATCACATGGCACCACAAATTCAATCCTTTATCTAGAATAGGATCTCCCAACATGCCCAAATGTTGGCGGTCACGGAGGTCTTCAACTCCATTCTAGACCTACCAAGGGGTGTTTAGAGCTCCACATGACCCACAAGCTATCTAGGAGCGAAACATCACTCCCGTGGTTGGCCTTTTCACCAGTCGACCTTTGGCCCATGAATCGAGCAGTGTCCTCTTTGGGTTAATCCACGGTGCGAACAATCATCCAAAAAACAAACTAAAAACCAGTTGAATGTAAAAGCATTTAGGATGCTGTTAGATCAGCCAACAAGAAAAACCAATTGTATTCTTGCCAAACAATGCAAGAATAGTCGTGATAACATTACCATCACATATATATTCTTACCCTTGGGATCAAAGAGCGATTCTATGTAAAATTTACTTAACACTTGTCTGCATAGTTTTTAATGTCATGATTATGCCATTCATAATCCATGACCGATTACACCTTGTACTTGTTCTATCAATGAACAAGCCATATGTAACTAGGTGCAATTAACTTTCCTTAATACATGCACTTTGCAAGCTTGATTTTTTGAATGTGTGAGATAAAATTTATCCCTTCTGATGAACAGTACTCGTGCATCATAGTATGGGGCCTAACGTATCTCATATGAGAATCAAAACAAGCATCTATCAATTTGGAAATGCATTACTTACGACCGGATCTACAGTTGGATTGACAGTGATGCCTTTGCCCGAAGCTTTGTTGCTGGTTGTGGGATTGCCATCGGCACGTAACATTCTTCGCTTGGGGGCCATCATCCGCAACTAGAATCAAGAGAATAAGAGGGCGGAATAGATTTGAGATGGGAGAGCGTAAGAGAAGATGGGTAAGTCGAGGATTGAAATAGAGGGAATTGAGCTAACTCTCTTCCTTGCAGCCTCTCAGGGTGACTCTTCTCTCTCTCTCTCTCTCTCTCTCTCTCTCTCTCTCTCTCTCTCTCTCCCCCTCAAGCTCTCTCTCACAATCTCTTGGGGGGGGGGGGGGGGTATCCTTCTCTCTACCTCTCTCTCGCAGCCTCTTGAGGTCTCCTTATGCTCCCTTGTGCCTCCCCATGCCTCATATTTATAGTGAATTAGAGAAGAGGGCTTGTGGTTGAGAAGTGGAGCTCTTTGTGGAGGGGGATCTTGGAAAGATAAATGATCTCATGCTCATATCATAAATCTAATGGTTTCATTGGCTTCGAAAAGGGGGGTAAAACGCCAATATACTTGGCTAGAAAGCTCTTAGTTCACTCCTTTTTTCTGTTCGAAGTGTTGTTTTTTGTCTATAGACTGCGATCATGGCGCACACAATTTCACAAATACCTCTCTTTATTTTTTCTTTTGATAAAATCTCCAAAAATAACTAAAACATCACTTGTCTTTTCTTTTAAATGACATCCAATTCTAGAAATCTCCATATCTTTTTTTAAAAGGATAATATCTAAAATATACTAGTTTTACCCAAAATCTAATATTTTTGGACCATTCAAACTATACACATTAATACTAGTGATTAATATAGCTCATAAGTCTCATTCACATTGTAACTTACGTGAAGGGTGGCTACGGTCCTTGTCAATTTGAGAAAAATATTTGATTTATGACTCTCGATTTTTTAAACATATATTTTTAATTAAATAAAAATCCTAAATTATTAATATTAGTTAGTTTTAACCTTTGTTAGTCTTTAGTTAGTAACCTTACTAACTTATTAATTGACTAAATACTTTCAAACTAACTAACTAACTTCTATTGTGTGGAAATATTACAATTCATGGGTACTAATACCATGTTTGATGACATATGAAATTGCTAATTGATATGCATATCCACAACTCATTCACAAATATGTTTACTATTGTGTAAATTACTCATAATCCTAAAACTTAAAGAGTGAATACAAGTTAGTAATTGCATATATTGTCATGTGCAATCTCTCATTTATAGTTTTGTTTTACAAGTTCATTTTCCAGCATGCTAAAACACATGACAAACAATGTGTTCAGAGTCATTAATAGAGGTATTAACGAAAAAATATAAACAAAAAACAATACTATGGATCGAAATCATCATAAAAAAGGAAACAATATATGAAAAACTAAAACATAACCCTATAACTTAAAAATTAGTAGTCGCATTTATAGTCATGTGTAATCTCTCATTTACATTTTTGTTTACAAATTCATTTCTTAGCATGCTAAAACACATGACAAACAATGTATTCAAAGACATTAATAGAGCTCTTTACAAAAAAATATTAACAACAAACAATACTATGGATCGAAATCATCATAAAAAAAGGAAATAAGCTATGAAAAGCTAAAAGAAATGTATACAAAACCACAGATTCAAAAGAGATTGGAAGCAAAGCAAACCTTGGGTGATTTGAGAAAAGGGGTCTCAGCATGACTAGTGGTATGAGCTTCAATACCTTATATACTTTGTGTGTGTGTGTGTGTGTGTGTGTGTTCACTTTCTATTTGCTCAAAAATTACTTCCTTTTTGGGATTTTTGGTAACCAAATTTGATAGGGGATTTTGAAATTGGATGCACATGTGGAAGCATGTTAAAATATACAATTAAAGAGACTGATTTTTTCTATGTATTTACTTTGAATTTAATTGTGGGATTTAACTTTTTAACATGGTATGAATAAAAATACTATTTTAATTGAGATGTTTAATACGTCAACTTTCATGTCTATAATGAATGAGACTGAGAGGAGAGAGAAATTTGAGTAGAAGAGATAGAAAGAGAGGAAAAATAAGAGAGAGAAATACAAGAAAGAGAGAAGAGAGAGAAAGGAATCCATGGAAGCTGAAGGAGAAATTGAAGAGTAAATTATTGATTATATGTGGATGCCCTAAACTAGGCCTCATACACCTTTTATGCCTCAATCAATGTGATTGGGTATCTAACCCCTAGTTCCCATGTATCTCACTTGTTACATTCCATCTCGACCCTAAAAAAAATTTCCCTAAAAAACAGAAGACAACTGGAGGAACTTAATGAGTAGCTAGGGAGTGGGGGCACTTAGTACTACTCTTATCTACATTATAATGAGAAGATTTGATGAAGACTATGGATATAATGTTGTCAACCATAGGCCAGTTGAGGTAAATTTATCATAACTTTTGACAAGCTTCTCCAAATGGGGCGTACCACATGTCAAAACAAATCTTATGTTGAGAATTTTTAGCCCATGTAGGAAACACATGGCTATAATTAATGTAAGTACAAAATTGTTCTAAGACAGTGTGTAGTCTGCTCATAGTGTGGGGTCAAAATAGGACATATCCACCACTAGTTTGGCACCAAGAGGCTTCTTGTAGGGGTAGGCCTTGCCATTTGATGAGGTATTCCTGTCAAGATTGTGGGAGAGAAGGAAGGAGTCTCGCTTGAAGCTTTCTTGCTTGCACAATGGGGGAAGACACACAAGGGTGGAGGCTGAAAACAGTTTTCCTCTTCTTAGTTGTGTAAGCCAAAAGAACTCAAGTACAAAGAAATAGAAGAACCCTATATATGGGTCTCAAACCAAACTCAACTAACTAAGGTGGCATACTAACTGAGCCACGAACCAGAGTAGATAAGGATAGCTATCATGTAGCTATTATTCATGGGCGGTGTACCAACCGCGTCTGCAACTGACAAGTCAGTGACATAAATACACAACGGCCACCCTCATGTATCACGAGTGGAGCTCGATATCTCAACAATTCCTTGATGGATCAAGATCTCAAGTGTTTATCTCGCTACCCAATGATTGCCTGATGGATATATTGAATGATGCCTTCTTCATCTATGGGAGATAACTCTTTCACATAGTATACTAAGGTGCCAATGAAGGGTTTTAGCTAGAGACATTGTGAATCTTGGTGGTGGGGGGAAGCTCTGATCAGTAATCCAAGTCACCAACTCTCTTCAGGATCTGATAGGGGCCATAGAAAAGGTGGGCCAACTTGTTACTGTTGCCCTACTTAAGAGTGGAGTAATGGGACTTAGGCACTTCTAGGAGAACCATCTCTCCCTCTTGGAATTCCAACTGCCTTCTTTTCTCATTAGCATAAAGTTTCATGTGACCTGCTTGGTCTCTGAACTTGCGCAGCTTCTCTGCGCCCAATGCCTTCGTGAATATGTCAGCTACCTGATCCTCTGTGCTGACATAAACTAGATCAATAAGACCTAGTAAAACCCTCTCTCGCACATAGTGATAATGCACCTCAATGTGCTTTGTTCTAGCATGATAGACTAGTTTATTTGCCAAGTGTATACTACTCATGTTGTCACAATAAATGACAACTGGTCCATCTGTAGACTGATGCATATCATAAAGTAGCTTATGCAACCAAGCTACCTCACATGCAGCCATTGCTGCACCCCTGTACTCAGCCTCTGTGCTCGACAAGGCAACTGTAGGCTGTTTCTTGCTGCTCCAAGTGACTGCAGCACTCCCAAAAGAGAACACATATCCACTGGTAGATCGTCTATCAGAAATACTACCAGCCCAATCAGCATCAGTGTATCCATGCAACTGTATCTGAACCCCAGTCTCATAAAATAGTCCATACTGCAATGTGGACTTCACATACCTGAGTATGCGTCTAGCCGCATCCAAATGTGGTTTCCTTGGAGCCTGCATAAACTGACTTACCAATCCAACAACATAGCTCAAATCTGGCCTGGTAATAGTCATATAAATCAAACTTCCTACTATGCGTCTGTACATAGTAGGGTCTTCTAGAAGCTCACCTGCATCTATGCTCAGCTTCACATTTTGCTCCAAAGGAACTGAAATAGGCTTACAGCCTGTCATCCCATATTTGGACAGCATGTCCAATCCATACTGCCTTTGCAAGAGCTGTATCCCACTTGGTGATCTAATCACCTCAATGCCCAAGAAATAACGCAGCTCTCCCAAATCCTTCATCTCAAACTTCTACTTCAATAGCATTTTCACATGAAGGATATCTTCATCACTGTCACCTATCATAATCAAATCATCAACATAAATGACAAGTAGCATAATACCTTTCTCTGTTTTTCTCACATAAAGTGAGAAATCTGCCTTGGAAATCTGAAAGCCAATAGTGACAAGATACTGTCCTATCTTGTCAGACCATGCTCTAGGTGCTTGCTTCAAGCCATACAAGGCTTTCTTCAACCTGCAAACAAGCTCAGGATGAACAGCATGCACATAACCTGGTGGCTGCTCCATATAGACCTCTTCTTGCAAATCACCATGCAAGAAGGCATTCTTTACATCCATCTGATGTAAAGACCATCCCTTTGATGCAGCCATAGCAATGACTGCTCTTACAGTTGCCATCCTTGCAACTGGACTGAATGTTTCTTCATAGTCAATGCCATATGTTTGTGCATACCCCTTGACTACTAATCTTGCCTTGTATCTGTTCACAGAACCATCTGCATTGTGCTTCACCTTATAAACCCACTTACAGCCAATTGCATTCTTACCTTTAGGCAAAGGTACTAACTCCCGTGTAGCATTTGCTTCCAAGGCATCCATTTCTTCATCCATGGCTTTCTCCCATTTTTCTTTTCCCATGGCTTGCTCAAAAGATGTGGGTTCTGGTTCCTGTATCACTTTGACCATATATGCATAGTGAATGGCTGTAAATCCATCATATTTCAGCCTATCCACAGGATACCTAGCTCTCGTAGACCTGTGCAAAGTAGGTTCACTCCTAGGTGCTCTCAAAACATCCGTGGTCTTCCTTACTCCAGGTGTAACAATAGAAGGAATACCCAACTCATCATCAATGCTCTGTTCTGAGCCACTGGATTCACCATCCACATAAGAGTGACCTGCATTCACATCAAACATGGACTGATCAACCTTCTCTTTTCCTTTTCATGATACCTGCATACCACTATCTGCATTACTTTGAGAAGATTCTCCTGATCTCAATCTGCCTGTCCATGGTGAAGAATGTGAACCACTACTAGAGGACGCTCCAGGTCCACTAATATTTTGTGACTGCTGCTGTGAATTTTGTGCAGCATTACCATTTTGTGCATCTACATCATCAATCACATTTACTGGTTTATACCAGCTACTCATCTCATCAAAAACAACATCTCTGCTCACAGTAAACTTACGAGTAGAAGGGTTATAGCATCTATACCCTTTTTGCTGCAGAGAGTAACCAATAAAGATGCACTTCTCAGCTTTTGGATCCAACTTGGATCTCAACTCATCTGGCACATGTACATAGGCAATGCAACAAAAAATTTTCAAATGAGAAATATCTGGTTTCCTACCAGTATACCTCTCCTCTGGAGTCATTCCATGTATTGCTGCAGTGGGAGTCCTGTTCATTATGTAGACTGCTGTAGCAACTGCTTCAGCCCAATAAAAATCTGGCAAGTCTTTTTCATTGAGCATGGCACGAGATACCTCTCCAATATGCTTGTTTTTCCTTTCTGCAATTCCATTTTGTTGTGGGGTATAACTGCATGAATATTGCTGCTTTATGCCATGCTCCTGCAAGAACTTTGCAAACTCATTTGAGAGGTACTCTCCCCCTCCATCTGACCTTAGGCATTTTATTTGCATACCTGTTTCTTTTTCAGCCATAGCTTTAAGGGTTTTGAAATGCCCAAAAACTTCACTTTTCTTTTTCATAAAATACACCCAAACTTTTCTGCTATAGTCATCAATAAAAGTGACAAAATAATGACAGCCTCCAAGAGATGCAGCTTTAGTAGTCCACACATCAGAGTGGATTAATTCCAATGGCTTCTCACTCTCTTGAACATGTCTAGGAAATGGTTTCCTTGCCTGTTTTCCAAAGTGACAGGCTTCACATACCTTATGCATTTCTGCAACCTTGAATTTTGGCAATCCTGCAACAATATTTTGGGCCTGCATTGATTTAAGTCGTTGTACATTAACATGACCAATGCGTTTATGCCATATATCAATATCTGCAACTACACCGGTCCCATGTGCAAACATTGCTGCACTCAATTCAGACATGTCTGCATCCAACGTAAACATTCTGCCCTTCTTCTTTCCTTTTGCTATCAAGCGACCTTTATTTTTCATATCCTCAACAAAGCATCCATGAGGATTAAATCTGACCTGCAAGCCCTGCTCAACCATTTGACCGACAGAAACCAGATTCTTGGTGATATTCGGGACAAGAAATACATCGGACAGGTATTTCTTTTTCCCATCTTGCATAGACAAGGGAATTTTTCCAATCTGCACAATAGGATGTGCAGTATCATCACCAGTCTCCACAAATCCTGGTTTTTCCATTTTCCTTGCATCCTCCATCCATTCTGAATGACCTGTCATGTGGTTTGATGCACCTGAGTCAACATACCATACATCATTGCTTTCTTCTGCACTTGTCACAGAATTGTTCATGTGCTGCACCATGAACAAATGCTCATTTCTGTCATCACCCTGTCTGTTAGAAGATGCATAATTCCCTTGTTGCAGTTTTCCATTCATGATGTCATTCTGCTTTTTATAGCAGTCTTTAGCCATATGACCCATTTTACCACAATAGTAGCATTCAACATTACTGTTTGCATTTTGACCTCTTTGCCATCCACCACGACCTCTTTGGCTCCCCCTGCCTCTAGAGTTACCACGTCCTCCTCCATAGGACTGGTTTTCTTGAGTTTGCTGCATATTCTGATTTCTGCCACGGCCTCCAAATCGGCCTCCTCTACCTCTGCCTCTACCTCTTCCAGCATTTGAGTAGAAGACAGCTTCTTTTGAAGTTCCTCCTGAAGAAGATGCACCACCATTTCTTTGCTCCTCAGAAATTAGAAGAGCAATCAGCTCCTCAAAATTAGGAAATCTTTCACGAACTGAAATGGATGTCCAAAACTGTGCATAATCCTTTCCTAGACCATTCAAGGTCACAGAAACTAAATCATCATCTTCCACTGGCGACCCGATGGAAGCAAGTGCATCTGCAATCTTCTTCACTTTCATGTGGTAGTCATTGATGCTCATATTTTCTCTTTGCACATTATGCAACTCTTGCTTGAGCTGCATTTTCCTGGCTTGCGTATTTGTGCTATACATTTTTGACAAAGTATCCCATGCCTCCTTTGGCGTACTTGCATCCTGAATATGCACAATCATAGAGTCTGAAATGCTGATAGACAGCCAGTACATAACTTTCCTGGCTCTCTCATGCCATGTTTTAAATGCCTGCATTTGCTGTTGATTGGAAACATCAGGAAGAACTGGTTCTTCTTCATTTCCTGCAACAAATTCCCAATATCCTTTTCCCATAAGGAAATTTGTCATTCTAAACTTCCATGCTTGGAAGTTGTTCTTGTCAAGCTTTTCAGTGACAATCTGTGAAAGAGAATCAGATGTTATTACAGAAGACTGCAAAAAATTCTGTCACTGCAAAAACCACAGCTTCACCCTCACAAGGGAAAATCTGCAAAACTGGCGAAAGTGGTATTTGACCACACAGTCACTTCCTAGTGACGATTTTGCATCAACAGGCAACAGGGATGATTATGTAACTCCCAATGTCTCTGCACACAAGCATACAATGCAATTTTTACAGTAACTATTCACTGACTTGTAGAACAGTGGCTGCACAACATAAAACTGAGCCTTTTCCTGAGTGCGTGCAGAAAACTTCCGTCTCCAAAACAGGCCCCGAAATGGCCTCAAATAAAAAAAACAAGGTCGCCAAGGGCTAAAGCCCTTACCCGCAGCATATACTGCCCTCTTGCTTCACCGCGAAGGGCGTCTCAACCTGAGACAATGCACTCCTGCACTTTTCGGCTGTGCTACCTGCAGAGATCTGCTCCCAAAGCAGAAAATGAAAGCAACACTGCTCCTCTTACCAGAACACCGCGAGCTTGGCTTGCTTTCTTGAGCTCCTTACCACGAACAAGGCTCTGATACCATGTCAAGATTGTGGGAGAGAAGGAAGGAGTCTCGCTTGAAGCTTTCTTGCTTGCACAATGGGGGAAGACACACAAGGGTGGAGGCTGAAAACAGTTTTCCTCTTCTTAGTTGTGTAAGCCAAAAGAACTCTAGTACAAAGAAATAGAAGAACCCTATATATGGGTCTCAAACCAAACTCAACTAACTAAGGTGGCATACTAACTAAGCCACGAACTAGAGTAGACAAGGATAGCTATCATGTAGCTATTATTCATGGGCGGTGTACCAACCGCGTCTGCAACTGACAAGTCGGTGACATAAATACACAACGGTCACCCTGGCATATCACGAGTGGAGCTCGATATCTCAACAATTCCTTGATGGATCAAGATCTCAAGTGTTTATCTCGCTACCCAATGATTGCCTGATGGATATATTGAATGATGCCTTCTTCATCTATGGGAGATAACTCTTTCACATAGTATACTAAGGTGCCAATGAAGGGTTTTAGCTAGAGACATTGTGAATCTTGGTGGTGGGGGCAAGCTCTGATCAGTAATCCAAGTCACCAACTCTCTTCAGGATCTGATAGGGGCCATAGAAAAGGTGGGCCAACTTGTTACTGTTGCCCTACTTAAGAGTGGAGTAATGGGACTTAGGCACTTCTAGGAGAACCATCTCTCCCTCTTGGAATTCCAACTGCCTTCTTTTCTCATTAGCATAAAGTTTCATGTGATCTTGTGCATTCTAAAGATTCACTTTGCATTGCTAAAACATGGCTTGCATGTGCTCTAGTTCCTATTTATGCCGGGGCTTAATCTTGTCATTGAACAAGATCCTAGGGAGGGGAACCTTACACCCATATAGTGCCTCAAAAGGAGAAACCCCAATGCTAGAGTGAATTGAGTTATTGTATGCAATGTTAGCCAAGTGGAGCCACATATCTCAACTATGTTGTACATAATGGTAAAAATGCCATATATGTAGGTCTCAAGCCATTTATATACCCTTTCAGTCTCCTAACCATCAGTCTGTGAGTGGTATGTAGTGCATGGAGCAAGATTGGTACCCATAGATATGATAAGCATATGCCAAAATTTGCTCCTAAACTTGGCATCCTGATTATACAATATGACTTGGATAACCCATGCAACTTAAATACATGCTTCATAAATTGAATGGCCATCTGAGATGTACTGTATTAGGTCTTAATTGGGATAAAGTGGACAACCTTAGTGAGATGGTCAACTACCACATATATACTATTCCATCCTTTCTTGGTGATGGGGAGGCTAGTAATGAAATCCATAATGATATGTTTTTATTTTCCTTTAGGAATAGGCAAGGGGCTACAAGAGACCAAGGGGTCTGAGCATGCTATCCTTATTCTATTGGCATATGGAACACAATTGACCACAAAATGTGTGACATCCCTCCATAGGCCCTTCTAGTGAAATCTCTTTGCAATCCGTTCATATGTTTTGAAAACACCCAAATGACCAACAATGGGGCAAGAATGCATATTTTTCATGATCTTTCGTATGAAGGGAGAAGTGTGGGGGATGACAATCATGTCTTAGGAGACCAAATAAGGTAACTTTTGAGTTGATATTGGGAGTTTTCATCCATTATCCTATGCTGTAATTTTTGAAATAGGTGAGTAAAGGCCTCATTCAACAAATACGCCTTGCAAAGATCTTCAACCCAATCACTATGCAACTCTAAAATGGAAGGAAATCTACATGCCCACATCGATGATAGTGAATCAGCCACTATTTTCTTTGCCCCTAGTGTAGGAGATGTTAAAATCATAGTTTTACAAAGTTGCTACCCATCACTTATACTTAGGAGTCAAAGAAGATAGATTCAAGAAGCCTTGGTGGACTCCATGGTCGCTCTTTACTCGAAACTAGCTATCATTTAGGTAATGCTGCCATTTCTTAATACCATCAAGGATGGCCAACATCTCCTAGTCATAAACATTAATTTGCATCTCCTTTTCATCAAGCTTACAACTCTCCAAGGTAATCAAACCATGCTCTTGCAGCAAGATGGTACCAATACCTTGTCCACTATCATTACACTAAATATTAAATTCTTTTGAGAAGTTAGGGTATACAAGGATGGGGGCTGAAGTAAGCATTTCTTTCAACTGGTTAAAACTAGGAGCAGCAATAGCATCCCAAAATAATGATTCCTTCTCTAATCAATTAGTCAAAGGGGATAAAATGGTGGCATAATGCTTGACAAAGCATCTCTCAAATGAGGAGAGACCAAGAAAACCACATAATGAGGTAGTGCTGGATGGTGTGTGCCAATCCTTAACACATTGCACCTTTTTAGGATCAGCCTATATGCCATTTTCACTAACAATGTATCCTAAGTACTCAATTGATGTTTGCATGAAGACGCACATACTTTCGTTAGCAAATAGCCTATGCTCCCTCAAGATATCAAACATCCTTTTGACATGTGCCAAGTGCTGCTCTTGTGATTGTTGTAAATGAGAATGTCATTATAGAATACAAGCACAAACTTGAACAAGAAGGGATGCAAGATTTTATTTATGAGGCTGTGAAATGTGGCATGGACATTGGTCAATCCAAAATGAATCACTAGAAAATAATAAAGCCCATGATCAATACTGAAAGCCATTTTAACCCTATCACCCTCCCCATGCGTATCTGATGGTAGCTTAAGTGCAAATCTTTGGATCCATGAGTCATAGAGACTAGTAAAACTATATTAGATGTTTTACAAAATATGGGAAGAGATTGCAATATGTGGATTATTTAGTAAGGGTGAGCTAGGATAGGGCCAAGCTCTATGAGCGGTCTTTGTGCCTTTGTAGCATCAGTGCCGCACTTCATCCTCAAAAAGTCATCAAGATATGCAAATGATACATGCATGGCCCTATCATTTGCCAACATGTGGTCCCTTGCCTTGAACTCTATTAGGTGCATGATCTATTTATCTAGAGCATCTCTCAACTCCCTATGTAACCACAAGTGTTGGCCTAAGTACCAAAACTCAATGAGGCAAATGATGAGCCATCCAATTGCATACACATCTGACTCACCATATCTAGACTGGCATAGTGGGTCATAGCTCTTGCGTGCAATCCATGGATTTCTTTTCCTCTCTAATGATCCTTTTCGTCTACCCTCATCTATAATGTGCATGGGATCATCTACTCCCCCACATTGCCAGTTGAGAGGGCTGGTCTTGTCATACCAGAAATAAGCATTAGACCCCAATCTATGATACCAATTCTAGGGGTGCTATCTCTAATAAAGTCCAATACCATATTGCTAGCATTCAAATCTGAATGGATGACATTGGTACTATGCACAATCTTCTTCCCATCTACCAATGCATGAATAATATTCAACATGTTTTTTATGACACCCACAATTCTGGCCATCTCCTCTACATTGGGCACCATGTCAAGACCATGTCTGAATCCCATTGATGGCTTCTGTAGATGCTCGATTATTCTTCTTTATTTACATTCTTGAAAAGGACCCCACATCAATATATCATTTAGTGTACCACCATTGAATAAGGGAAATATTGTAACCCAAGGGGGCTCAAAAGTAAAGGCAATGCATTGCACAATTAATGCATTACATTTTTGCATCCCATGCTTCACTTGAAATTGTTGTAGTTTAGTGTTGTTGGAGCCCTTGTACATTTTAGTGCAATATGCTAAACTTGAAGGAAAATAGCTAATATTGTCTATGGTAGCTTCAACACACTTTTCAAAGGCACCTTGGCCAATAACTCTCCCTGGCTTGATAGCATCAAAGGGAATGTCAATTGTTGGTACACATTGGTGGTTCCCCAATGTGCACAATATAGTTCCTGCCCCTGACAAAAATCACCTTGTTGCCTAGTGGGGTTGAAACTAGGACTTGCACCTATCGTGGTCTTAAGACACTTTGGCAAAGAAATTGCACCAGACAGGTCCTTGGCCCTCTTTGAGCGTGCTATCTCCTCTCTCCACTTTGTGTTTCATAAGGCTAGCTTCTCCTTTGATGTAGACGTTGGTGCTAATTCTTTAAGATCTTTTGGCATCTTGGGTGCATTTCCAAGCAGTGTGCGACAAAGATGCAAAATTTTCTCTAAATCCTAAAGCACATTAGTGACTAAGTATGAAAGCCCTTGTTGTTGCAACATTGTACGCATGGCTGTTATAGAGGCGAGCTCTAGCTCAATCGCCAAGAACCATGGACCACTTATTGTTCAAGTGTTTCAAGCGAGCACTAATGGCTACCTCTCACATAGCTAACACACTATCCCTCTCTACGAGTGTAGTGAGATTCCCTTGATGCCCAATTGATTTGCTTCCTCCCTCAAGCACTCCAATAGCTCCACAATTCGTGATGTAAGATTAAGAATCCTCAAGCCTCTTTCTCCAAGATCCATCCTCCATAGCCACACATGAGATGAGAGAAGAGAAGAGAAGAAGAAGAGAGGAGATGGTAGAGAGCTTCACCTCCAAGATCCCTCTCTCTCACACACACACTCCCTCTCTCAATCACACTCCCTCCCTCAAGCACTCACAATAAAGCAAGAGAATAGAAGATGAAGAGAAGAAGAAGAAGAGTCCACTTTTCCACACACCAAAGAATGAGCTCTCATTCACTTTTTGAACCTTATATACAAAACCCACTTTCCCTTGGGCAATCATCCCCTTTTCACATGGCCGACCATAGCCTAGGCCCTTTTTTCCATTGTTCTCCTATCTTCCTAGCTTCTTTCCTACCACCCATCTACCTTTACAATTTGCACAAGTGAGAGCCTGACACTCTTTTATAGAGGTTTTGGCTACGCCTTCATACTTAAAGGTGCACCTTCTTACTTTGTGGCTCCCATGGTTGCGTCTCTTGTACTCTTGGTGGTTGTTCACATTCTTTTAGATTACTTTTTAGCCCACTATCTTGTAGGAGGCCTTTTCCTTTTCTCGTTTTCCACTTTCTTCGCTTTGCAATAAACATTACCACCTCCTAGTTGAGTGCCAGCCCCATGGCACTACTATTGGGTGGTGAGTTGAACAATATTACTAGGTAGCTAGGTGGTTTTTGAGTTCAGATACGAGCCTTGTTGAAAGGTGTGTTGGAGGTATTTATGCCTTTGAATTTGAAAATAAGGTTGGACGAATCCCTACATGGAGAGAGGCAGATATGGGGGTCCATCTTTAATATTGAAGATATAGTTGGACAGATCCGTCGTGTGGCCCTCTGTGGCTGCCTTTACTTGCATTGTTCAAATGAGCTTCTTCATTCACTTTTGGACTGGGGCTATTGCATATGCCCCTTGGTTTGTTGTGAGTGCATGGTGTCATGTCACATAAGATAGGGATTGCATTGCATGGATGATGGGGCCTGTGAAGCTGGTGGTCGGGGCCATTGTTCGTACCTGGAAAGAAAAAAAGGTGCACTACTTGGGGGTGTTTCTGCCTTACCGTGGAGTGCATGGTGCCCATGTGTTAACCCTCAAACGAATAAGCTGAAAAATCTAGAAAATCTAAAACTGAGGACAAGGCAAAGGCAAAAGTGGAACAGAAGACAAAGGCATGCAAAGAAAAATATGGAAACACAAGAAGTGCAGAAAAGTCCTAAATAAAGGGAAAATGTGCACAAGAAACAACGCAAGTCAATACTTTTGTAAAAGAGTGCAAGGTGCATCATGATTTAATTTAAGAGCACCGGTGCAATTTGTAAAGGTAGATGGGTGGTAGAAAGGAAGCTACGAAGATAGGAGGACAATGGAAAAATGGCCTAGGCCACGGTCGGCCATGTAAAAAAGGGGGATAAGGGGATGACCGCCCAAAAGGGACTTAGGGTTTTGTATATAAAGTTGAAAAGTGAATGAGAAGCCCATTCTTGTGTGTGGCCAAAAGTAGCTCTCTTCTTCTTCTTCTTCTTGCTTGCTTGAGTTTGTGCTTAAGAGAGGGAGTGTGAGGGAGTGAGTGTGTGAGGGTGAGGGACCGTGGAGGAGAAGCTCTCTATCTTCTCCTCTCTTCTTCTCTTCTATTCTCTTCTCTTATCTTGCTCTCGGAAATGGAGCTTGGAGCATGGAGCTTGAGGATGGAGCTTGCTTGAAGCTTGCACTTGGATCGTGGAGCTACTGGAGTGCTCGGGAGAGGAGGTAACTCGATCTGGCATGGAGATAAGCACTACACCCATAGAGATGGATAGCGCGTTGGCTATGTGAGAGGTAGCCATTAGTGCTCGGCTTGGAATGCTTGAAGCAATAAGCGCCCCATAGGTCTCGGTGGTTGATCACCTCTACATTTTGGTTTTGTTATCGGGACCAATGGATTCAAACCTTGAGTGCTTGCGTGCTTCGAATCAAGCATTGAAGTAAGGTTTTTCCCAAACTAGTGCTTGAGGTAGATAGGTAGAAAGCGAGGAAGTTTGAAGAGGTATTCGATCTCCTTAGAGAGTAGGTTTTTGTTTTTTTGGATTTGGAAAAGTAGGTTGGAGTAGTTTAGGTATTTCCTTTATGATTTTTGATTGCATTTAGGTAGGATAGGAGTAAAACATTGGAGCATGTAGTAGGGTTTTATGTTGCTATATAACAGGCTGAAATAGGGAAACAAATGGCAAAAAATGAAATTTTGGGTTAAGTATTGGTAAGGGGAGTAAGACTAAGGTGGATGCAAGCCTAGGAAGCAGGGTAATAAGAGGCCAAGAGTGGCAGGAAAGACCTCAAATTTTTTGCCCACTACAAGTACTCCCACACCTTCTCCTGCAAAATGAGTAGCTAGCATATGGAGATGCTTGACTAGTAGGAAGGCCCACTTGACTCGGCCCTCGGCCGTTTGGCCGAGACCCGGGCCTAGACCTGTTCAAGTGAACCACTCGGTCCTCAACCTTGACAACTCAGCCCACCTGATTCGGCCCTCAAACAATTGCACTCAGGCTGTTCGAGTTTAATACTCCGACCAATTGCATTCTGCCCTTTCTCATTCGGCCCTTGGCCATTTGGATGGGCTGAAATGGACATTCGACCCCTGTAATTTGGACCTATTGGACCAAATTTTGATTTTGCCAAATTTTAACATGCAGACCCTGAAACTAACCCAAAGACCATACAGAGCAAAAAGGAACATCATAGATCTATCACTAGATTGAAATCAAGAGCAAGTATTTCAAAGCTTGGCTACGAATGATCCTTCAAATCGTGCATGGTGTTTAGCCCCCTCAGCACCTCCCCCAAGTAGGCTGGAGAGAAAACACGCGTCGTGACAAGTCCTCTGAATTAGATCCTAGTGTAGTAATGGCTGTGCACGATCATAGTCTCTCACTTTCAAAACAACAACTAAAAGCCCATACTTGAACAAAGACAAACAGAGACCCTAGAATTTCAATGGGTCAATCTAGCCAACAAGGGCAAAAAGGCCACACTACAAAAACATGTATCGGTCGCATTCAAATTGCATCTAGTCAAAGTAGAATGCAACAACATCAAGCTACAATTGCGAGGATGAGTAGACATGACCGTCCTGATGATAGATGCACCTTGAACGACATTGCACAGACAACCCAATACATTAGTAGAGAATCCACATTTGGTTGTGCAACTGGGGACTCAAATGCATTTATCAAAAGGCTTGAATTTACAAGCCAAGACTTGAAAGATGAAGACATAGTACTGCTTGCTTATCTTAGGGTCAAACTCACTGCAAAGGGAGCACTGTGTTGACGCTCTCATTGATGAAGGAGTTGATTTTAATATCTTGACCTATGAAGCATGGACCCTACTAGGCCAACCAGAGTTCACACCAACTGATGCAACTCTTAATCCTTATGGGAGACACCCACAAGCACTTATAGGGAAGTGCAAAATCCTTGTAACTATTGAAACTGAAAGCTTGCCTATCCTATTCCATGTTCCTCCAAATAGTGCTAATTGTGGAAAGGAAACTCTCCTAGGAAAATACTTCAAAAGGGCGACGAAGTGTGAGGCCCATTATGTAGCATAGAGGATACACTTGACACTACAAGGTGTGAGGGTAATCACAACCTTTAGCAAGGGGAGCTCCAAAGTGTCTTTTGACCATGTCATACATTTACTTTGTAGTGGCAAGTTCAATACATAAGCATCTGAGTAGGCATAGACAACCTGTCTTCATTGACCAATGGCATAAACCTCATGAGTTGTTTGTAATTAACCGGGACAGTGTAACTGAATTTATTTCAGCTTCAAAATTCAGTTTTCAATGATGCTCATTGCTTGCTTCAATTCTCCATGCATTCAGCATGTATAGGCCAGTTCATATAGATGATGGAACCCCCAAGATGACCTGTATTGCTTTAGTAATGCATAGTACTTGTCATTGACTGTGTATGACAGTTTTCAGCCTGTCATTGATTTTCAGATCCGAGTATTCTGTCATTGACTGTGTATGACAGTTTTCATCCTGTCATTGATTTTCGGATCTGAGTATTCTATCATTGACTGTGTATGACAGTTTTCAGCCTGTCATTGATTTTCAGATCTGAGTATTCTGTCATTGACTCTGTATGACAGTTTTCAGCCTGTCATTGATTTTCAAATCTGAGTATTCTGAGCAAGAGATCTCAGCTCCAAGACATTTTATCCAATGTATACATGCTTTGACACATTCTTGTGCTCCAAAGATGCCTTCTGATTATAGTACAAGGCTCATGTGTGTCAATAATGACTGAATGCATGCTGTCCATTCATGTTTACAGTAGTTCAAAAATGATTACAGGTCTGTGTCTGTCACTCCAGCTCATAATAGAGCTCCCACACAAGCATTTACTTCTTGCACACTTCAAATACCTTCAATAGTGAGCATACATGCTCTATGAACCTTGTCCAAGTGCCCCACTGAAGATTGACAGGTTGCTGTCCACTCAGATCAGCAGGCACAGATTTTCAGATACAGGTTGTTGTCCATTCAGATCAGCAGGCGCAGATTTTCAGATACAGGTTGCTGTCCATTCAGATCAGCAAGCGCAGATTTTCAGATACATGTTGCTGATTTTCAAGAGGTAGTCCACGATTATCAGACACAGGTTGCTGATTTTCAGGAGGCAGTCCACGATTTTCAGAAGGCAGTCCACACTGATTCCTTCCTTTGACTATGGCTACATTTGCAAGTTGTCATGCCCATTCTCCCACAGCCTCATGGATGAAGCTCTGATACCATGTTCAAAGAGTAGAGAGAGAGAAAGGGAAAGACTCCATATCCATGAGCCTTCAGGCTCTCAAGCTCATTCCTTCATTTCCACACAATCAACTGAAAAGCACACACACTACAAGATAAAGTTACCTAGTGTAAATGTAGACTAGACTGACTAACTCTAGTCAGGTCACTGACTGACTACTAACTCGACTTATTTAATGTAGTCACATGTAAACAGCTGTACACACTAGCTATCATAGATGTCGGTCATAGATGAAGACACACTGACGGTGAGCTTGATTTCTAACATATGGCTGATGCAGAAACATTATGCCATGGAGATGCTGAAAAAGTATGGCATGGCTGAATGCAAACTATTGGATACACCCCTTGATCAGAATGTCAAGTTGGACATTAGCACTGGAGTTGAAATTCAGGATGTGACTATGTACATGCAGATGGTTGGAAGTTTGATCTACTTGACCATCACTAGGCCAGATTTGAGTTATGAAGTTGGGCTCATAATTCAGTTTATGCAGAAGCCCAGGAAGCCACATTTGGATGCTGTTAGGCAGATTATGAGATATGTTAAGTCCACTGTAGATTATGGGCTATTCTATATGAGAGATGAGCCCTTGAAACTGGTTGGATACACAGATGCGGATTGGACAGGAAGCTCATATGATCGCAGATCTACGAGTGGTTATGCTTTTGTCTTTGAAAATGGCATGATCAGCTGGAGCAGCAAGAAGCAACCAACGGTTGCATTGTCTAGTACTGAGGTAGAGTACAAGGGTGCTACATTAGCAGCATGTGAGATTTCATGGCTACTCAAGCTTATGGCTGATTTGGATATTCAATTGGATGCTCCAATGACCTTATTATGTGACAATCTCAATAGTGTACTCCTGGCAACGAATCCGGTATACCATGCCAGGACAAAACACATAGACGTATACTACCATTTTATCAGAGAGATGGTTCTTGCAGGGAGAGTAGATCTTATGCATGTGAAGACTGATGAACAGGTTGCAGATATCTTTACCAAGTCTTTGGGTAAAGATAAGTTTAGTAGTTTTAGATAGCTACTTGGAGTTCATCAGATGATTTGAGCTTGAGGGGGAGTGTTAGAATATCAAGCTCATATTATTCTCCTGTTAGTATGAATGATTGACATTAGCCTTGTCCAACTGTATCAGCAAGTGTGGGACATTAAATAAGTCGGTGGTCTTAGACCCAGTGTGAATGGTCCTACGGACCTTAGTACTATTGTATACACTTATGCTATGTGTGTGGTTATGAGATATTGAATGGAAGAAGAAGAGAGCATGCTTGTTCTTCACTCTGTCTCTGCCTCTCTCAATCTCGACAGTCTCTTGATATTTGATATGGTACCAATTGCACATAAATCCAAATGCAACTGTGTGTCTTCAAGGATGAGTCCTACCAAAGTGCCCCTTGAGCATCTTGCATATAAGAATCTTGAAGTCCTCATAATGAGAAGAAGATGCTATCACCTCTTATACCCAAGTGTAGACAAGTGTGCCGCATTGCTTGTCATGAGTATTTGAATCTAGATGTTGAAATTATGGTGTAGATAATGCTAAATCGTTCCACCATCTTATTGTGGGTACGTGGAACATGTGTGCACGGTGAATAAGTAGGACACACGACACATCGCTACCCACCTTGTTAGTTTTAGTTTTGTTATGTAGTGCCAACATATAAAGCACACTTAGTCATTTTAAGATATAACACACACTTGAAACTTTTGTAACTTGGCATTATTAGAGACCTTGTACATTTTGGCACAAAAGTTCAAATTTGAAGGAAAATAACTAATATTTTCTATTTTGGCCTCTACACACTACCCGAAGGATCCTTCATCAATGTCTCTGCCTAGCTTGATTGCATCAAAAGGAATGCCAATAGTTGGTACACATTGGTGATTCCTCAATGTCTGCCACATAGTTCTTACCCCCAATAGATCATCTTGTTGTCTTGTGGAATCAGGACTAGGACTTGCACCTATTGTAGTCTTCAAATGATCTGGTAGAGAGGAGGCACCAGACAAGTCATTCACTTGCTTTGAACGTGCCACCTCCTCTCTCCACTTTGTGTTCCACAAGGCCAACTTCTCATTTGATACAAATGATGGTGCTAACTCCATAAGATATTCAAGCATCTTAGGTGTGTTTTTAAGAAATGTGCAACAAAGATGCAAGTTCTTCTCAAGATCCATGACTGCATTAGTAACTAAGTGCAAAATCCCTTGTTTCTACAACAAGGCACACATAGCTATACATGATCAATTGGAAAAGTTAACAAAGGCAACATCATTGCTATTAATGAATGATATTTGCTCTTCTGTAATGGAGGATATGGCCGCTATCAAGCAAATGAAGAGTGCTTTGGCATTGTTAAGAGCCATCTCGACAAGGCAGATTTCCCCCAATCTATGACAAAGGAAAAAAGCGTATAAGCATGGCACCCAAGACCTTGCCTCCCAATTGTAAGTTAAATTGTATCACTTGAATATAAACATTTGATATAGCTCAATTCTATCTCTACAACTCCAAGTAAGCTTCGAAACTTTCGAAGCTTCTTTGCACCCAATGCCTTTGTGAAAATGTCAGCTATCTGATCATGTGTGCTGACATATACCAAGTCAATCTCTCCTGCAAGTACCTTATCTCTCACAAAGTGGTAGTGCACCTCAATGTGTTTTGTCCTAGCATGGAACACTCGATTCCTAGCTAACTATATGCTACTCATGTTGTCACAATGAATGACAACTGGACCATCTCCCTGAACATCCAAATCACCTAATAACTTTTGCACCCATATCACCTCACATGCTACCATAGTAGCACCTCTATACTCAGCCTTTGTACTCGATAAAGCAACTATAGATTGCTTTCTGCTACTCCATGTAATTGCTGCACTAGCAAGGGAAAACATGAATCCACTAGTAGATTTTCTGTCTGACATGCTACCAACCCAATTTGCATTTGTGTATCCAAAGACCTGTGTGTCCTTACCTGCCTCATTAAAAATTCCATAATGTAAAGTGGACTTCACATACCTCAATATACATCTAACTATATCCAAATGAGGCTTTCTAGGCATTTGCATAAACTGACTGACAAGGCCAACAGCATAGCTCAAGTTTGGCCTTGTGATAGTCATGCAAATCAAACTCCCTACTATCCTCCTGAACATATTAGGGTCTTCTATCTCATCCCTAATGTCGACACTCAACTTCACATTTTGCTCCAATGGTACTGAAAGAGGCTTACATGCTATCATACCATACTTGGATAACATATTCAAGCCATAGTGCCTTTGGGATAGCCGTATACCATCATCACATCTGATTGCCTCAATACCAAGAAAGTATCTCAGCTCACCCAAATCTTTCATCTCAAACTTCTTCTTCAAGAAGTCCTTAACTTCAGCAATCCCATTGTCACTGTCACCTGTAATAATTAAATCATCCACATAGATGACTATGATGACTTTATGTGACCTAAAATGGGCCGACACTAGCTATGGCACTAGCCGGACCTCGTGCATACGACAGACAACCCCACCACACGGCCTCGCGGGCCAAGAGCGTCTAAAACTCACTTTGCACTAAATGCTTATGAAGATTTTGCATTTTGTCCAATATGTAGTCTAAGTTCACCTTTCCTTCTCCTCAGAGGGAGATCCCATAACATATAGGCATAATGCCTCATAATACACACATAGGGAAGCACCTCTCGGCTGAATGCCGCAGTTCCACTATGACTCTCCTACACCTCGGGGATTGGCCCGAAGATGCCTCGCTAACATACATGACATTCCCACAAACTCCACTCTTTCATAATTTAGTGTTCTAGGAGATTTTTATTTGCCTCACAAAACTTTCCCCAACGGAAGTACCCGTCTAACCATCAGCTTAGATTTCTTGTCCTCTCAGCGTTGGTCAAAGTTTATCAAACAAGTGCAATGAATTCCAAAAGATACCACATGGCATGCTTGATGCAAGTGTATGACAATTGTGCACAACCATTTTATGATTAAAAAAACCAGCCATGTGAGGTGCGAAAAACAGCCCTTTCATGAATTTTAACTAAGCGTCACTTGCTGTGCTGCTTTAGGGACTAGCACCGAAACTTCCGTGCTACTAGTCACCTATATTTAATTATGGAACAATCCCTAAATGCTATGCACAAAGAGGGAAATCAGAATTTTTATATTTTCAGCAATTAGATAGTCACACAACCTTCATCCTCCCCTCACTAGTTAGGTGTTGCTGCAGTGCATAGGTGTAAATGGTTGTTTCGTATCATTTTTATATGTAAAAAGTGATAAACACGTACTATAACATAAAGGACAAGGCCAAAATGAGGATTAATCTCATTCTCTAACCTTGCCAAACATTCACACACATAAATCTTATTTTTCCATATTTTTTAAGCATGAAAACTCCAAATTTTTCTATTTTTACTATTTTTCTCTATTTATTATTTATGAAAAATAGTTATTTTTTGATTTATTTTTATTTTATTATTATTTTAAGTGAAAATTAATATTTTCTCTGATTTAATTCCATTTTCACCCCTTTTCTCGAACTCAAAATCGAAAAAAACCACTAATTTCCATTGAAAATGACATTTTATGGGTTTTAAAGAATTAATAACAACTCTAAATCATTACGGGTTATGTATTTCTATAATTCTAAGACTCAATCATGATGTAGACAAGATTCAAACAAAATTTCATTGCATATGAACAACATTTGGACCATGAAACAACAAAAACAATCAAATTTCTTTGTAAAATTCAAGCATACCGCATGACTTGCGTGTTTGCGGGCTTTTTAATGATTATTCTGAGCAGGCCACGGACCGACCAACAACCATTCTTCAATGCTGAACCTCTTTTCTCAGCCTCCTCTTCATCTTGAAGCAATCCGATCACAACCGGACAAGCATTCTTCATCCCCTCTTCTTCTTGATTTCTTGCACATGAATGCCTCTATGCAGGAGAGAGAGGGAGGAGAGAGAAAGACTGGTTTTTGTTCTCCACAACTAGGCAACCAATGGAGGAGCGGTCTGGAGTGATGGAGAGTGAAGATAGAATGCAGATTAAGGCCAAGATCATTTGGGGGGGTTGTTCACAGCCCCCATCCTCCATCTCTCCACCAAAACGTGATTATGGCACCCTATTGCTAATCTCATGGGAAAAAACGAAACCCCCCCCCCCCCCCCCCCCCCCCCATGTTTTTCCAAAAATTGGGCTTCTAAGGGGAGCCCCAAAGGGTCACACCCTTTGGGCTCTCCTAAAGTCCATTTCCATCTATTGCCTATTTGGGCTTGGCCTCCCTGGCACTCCCTCTTCCACGTCCGGTGTCCGATTCTTGATCTGAAAATTCCTGGGCATTCGTCCTGAAGTCCTCCATTGCAGGGCATCTCCCAAGGTCTGGTCTCGCATGCCAAATAATTATCAAGATTCTCCGACCACCGTCCAGTGGCTCTTTTAAGCATTTTTGGGGCATTGCCCCTTAAAATCGTACTGATTGCCACCGCCGCCTTCGACGAAGTCTATTTTTCCCCGAATATTCATAATTTTTTGCTATTTTTAAGCACTTCTCGACACCAAAAATCATCTATCATCATTGGCGACCACAGGATAGGGCCAAATCCCACGAATAGATTTGCACATAAACAACAAAAAGGAGCATCAAGCTAATACAAAAAATATACAACACAACACATCACAACTCATACCCTACCCCTTGACAAAACCAAGGCATGAAATCCATGAGGTGTAGGCCTAGCATAATCTAATAAAAGACCCGCAGCCAGTCACTAACCAACTGTTGCAACACAGCCAAGCCAAAAAGAACTATTAAAGAGGTCATCCTAAGTGGTGGTCTGAGCTGCCTACCTAACTAAGGACAAGTCAACCAGGAGCTTCCACTAGGCGAGGACTCCTATAGCCTGATCAAGAGAGAATTTCTTTTAGCACATTACTCTTTGAACCTCTCATTTTCCATACTCAGGCATGTAAAAAGGAGGGAATGAGCGCTATGACCCAAGGAGAACAAGGCATTGGCCTCAGGTCCTATCTCGATACCCAAAAACCTACCAAGCCCTTGCAAGGTGACACTTAATCATTTTCTAATGCTCACTTTTATTTTCCTTCCAACCTTCATGAATTTTCTTTATTTTTCAGCTAGTTGCCACCCCTAGGAAGACAAGGCATTAGCCCCGGGTCTTGCTCGTCCCCAGGAACCTACCAGGCCTTCTCAAGGTGATAAACAACAGCTCAAGGATTTTTTTTTCTTTCCTTTTCTATTTTTATAGGGGTTAGAACCTCTTTTTACACACCTTCGTATACTCATATATTATCTTTTAGATATGTAGGGATTTGTCTCTTTCCATCATTATCTTAGTAGACTTCCCTAACTACCTCACAACTAGCAAGAACTCCTAAAATGGCCGCCTAGCAGGTCAGCAGAACAGGGTCCCTAGAACTCCCATCTAAAACAGGTCTTTCAATGCCTGACAATGCCTCGCAAGAGGCAATGACTACTCAGACCTCCCCCAGACATACCTAACCCAAACTTGGGACTTCATGCCTCAAGTGCCGGTCCCCAATAAACAAAAAAAAGTAAACCTCATCCGCACATATATCATTAAGTGCTTAAGGAAAAAAATGAGGAAAGGGGATGAAACCACCTGGAATGGCCATAAGAAGCTTCTTTGCAGCAAAGGCTCCCTCCACCGACTTCATCAACTTGTATGGCACAATCACTAAAACAACAAAGCATTAAATGTACCTACAGCAAATAGAGATAGGGCTCTCTTGGCCTAAAGAAATAGCACATTTCACTGTAAACTAACTGGCCCTCTTGGCCTAAAGAGATAGATTATTAAAACCTGAAAAGACTGGCCCTCTTGGCCTAAAGAAATCAGACATTAACTACTTAAAGCAACTAGCCTTCTTGGCCTAACGAAATCAAACAAAACAGATCATAGAAATCCCTCCTTGGAAGAAGGCAAATATGCGCAAATACACTCCATTCCAAGGGGAAATAGGGCTCGCAGCCCTAAACTAAATGCATCAAATTATGGCCCATACCTCCTGCATATATAGCAAGAGGCATACGCATAACATGTCATCGGATCAACCTATGGGTCCAAGATAATAGTGGTAGATGGGTCTCGGCTACTCTTTGCATTACCCATATCAACCATTGCCTGCTAGATAATGCGTGGTTTGATAACATCCCCACAAGCGACCAGGTCCTGTCTCAATATCAATAGCAACATTCGGACTAGGACCACAGTTGAAAAAGAGGTCCTCTTCATAAGCAAAATTAGCTAAGGAATCCGCAAACTGGTTCCAATAATGTGGAATCAACTGAAGAGATATGCTCTCAAATTCATCAAGTAGGGTTATAGCAGGCGATGATACATACGAAGGAGAGGATTCCAGATTGTGTATGTCTCATTGAGTTGATTTAAGATCAGCTGGGAATCCCCTTTTATTAACAACCGCCTAATGCCACCTTTCTTAGCAATATTCAATCCCATAATCAAGGCTTTATACTCGGCCATGTTGTTATTAGTAAATCCTACCCCGAGATAAGCAGCTAATTTCATTATAACTCCATGTTGGGAATCTCAAATAACTACTCCAACACTTCCTTTCCTATTAGGGCCCCTCGACGCTCCATCAAAGTATAATGTATACGTCCATAATGGGTTTACATAGCCAACCATCAAGAACTCCCCTATTCGTAATTATGATAGTCAAAGTTCAACAAATTTAGAGGATGAACTGATGGCTCCATCGCACCTTCTTCATTAAACTCAACAGGGATGCTTGTCAAGATTTGTAAACAGTGATGGCAGAAAACTTTAATTTCCCACACAAAGGTACCATCTTCTTACTCAATCACTCTATATCCCTTGCTCCACCAGATAAGCCTCCCCTAATGATATCTTTGCTCAAGATATGGGTGCTCCAAATAAGGAATTAACTGCCCCATCAACCAATTTAATCTCTCTTGCAGGTCTTTAATCAACCCCAGCATGGATTTGCAATGCATTTAGTGAGTTAGCCTATTTAGAAACAATAAGGTTTAATCTTATTAAGATTAACCTTATTCTTAAATTCCACTCCTTGTAGATCAGCTAATAGAACTGTGGACTTATTTTTACCTATCCGAACTATCTTGTAAGGGCCATCCCATCGAGGTTCCAACTTCCCTGGAAATAGCTCCCTATGCACATTGTAATATACAACTAACTTCCCCTTTTTAAAAGTGTATTTCTTCACTTTCAAATCATGCAACTACTTCATCCGACATTTAACCACCTCCTGGTGCCACAAACTCTGCAATTTGAGCTCGTCTAAATGGGCTATAGTTGTAAACCGCTCAAATAGGGTATCTTCATCACCCAGAGAATGATTGATTGCAAATCGAATGGTCGGCAACTCAATTTCTAAGGGCAAATCACACTCCTCCCCATAAACTAATTTGAATGGGGTGTGGCCAATGGCTCGTTTAAATGTCGTATTATACGCCCAAACCACCACATATAATTTTGTATCCCAATCTCACTTCTTTTCGGAAACTATCTTGGATAGGATGCCCACAAGCTACTTATTGGTACTTTCGACTTGTCCATTTGCTTGTGAATTATAGGGGGTCGTCTTGTTGTGCTTGATTTTCCAAGCTTCAGTCAGACTTTTAATCACTTTATTTAAAAAGTGAGTTCCATGGTTTGATACTATTTCTTTTGGCGGACCAAATCGGTAGATGATTTGCTCAACTAGGAAACTAGCAGTCTCTTTTACATTGTCCTACCTCGTCGCCCGTGCTTTTGACCATTTTGTAAAATAATCAGTTGCTACTATAATGTACCTCTTCTGAGTAGTCGACAACGAGGTGATAGGACCCACAAAGTCAATGCCCCACTTCTCAAATGGAAGGATAGCCATGATAGGCGTAAGTGGATGCTTCCTATTCTCTCGACTATCATATCTTTGACATGTATCACATCTCTTGACGTACTCAAAGGAATCTTGGAAGATGGATGGCCACCAATATCCAACACTTAAAGCCTTCTATGCTGCTAACCACCCAGCAAAGTGCCCTCCACAAGCAGAGTCATGGCACTCTTCCAAAATAAAGGGAACCTCATCAGGCATCACACATCGGCGATAAATATCATCAACACCCTGGCGATGTAATGTTCCTGCAATCAAGGAAAATTTAAATGCCTACTGTTTAATTTTCCTCTTCTCTAATTTTGATAAAGTAGCTCCAGTCTCTCCCATAGAAAGATAGTGTGTTATAGCAGCATACCAAGAGGGAATAGACACCGTATCAATCTTGAACAAAATCTCCATATCACTTCCTTAAGCCAAGATTTCTTTTGGCTCTCCGAAATCCACAAGACACTCTACAATGCCTTGAAGCTTTGGCAGCTTGCTCTTAATCTCATAATCAAATTCTTGCAAAGTGATTAACCACTTTGCTAAAAGGTCACGCGGCTGTAACTTATTCAACAACAATTGAAGCCCTTCCGTCTTCGTATAAAAAACCACCCTCTCATAAAGAATGCAGTTCCTAAACTTTTTAGTCGCAAATATCATCGCAAGGCACAACTTCTCCATATAGGTATAGTTAATTTCCGATATGCCCAAACTTCCGAGACTGGTGAAAGCTATCGGATGGTACCACTTTTCCTCCCAGATTTGGGCCAAACAGTAGCTGATACTATACATGATTGCTGCTAAAAATATATAGAATATTTCACCCCTTTTTGGTGCTTTTAAAATAGGTCCTTTGGAAAGCTCCTACTCCACATAATCAAAATACACTTTGCAAGCATCACTCCAGGCAAACTGACAATTAAAGGATAATAGGTTTGTCAGTGGCAACGTTCTTTCTGCCAAGGCATTGATAAACCTTCGATAATACCCTACTGATGATAGAAAGCTATGCACTTCCTTTGGAATATGTGGCGGACTGATGGCGACTATGACCTTGATCTTTTCAGGATCAGTCACAATCCCTATGGAATTGACCACATGGCCTAACAAGAGCCCATAAGGGACTCCGAAGATGCACTTCCACGGGTTAAGAGCTATGCAAAATTTTCTGCAACGATCAAAACACTTCTGCAAAATGATCAACTGCCTATCCCTTATGGTGGTTGCCCCTAGATTGTCAATGAATACTTTCAGCTCCTCTGGGTAGATGTCACCAAAGGTCTTGTCAGCTGTTCTTTGCCACAAACCAGGTGCATTACACAATCCAAATGCCATCACATGGTTTGCAAAGGTACCGAAGATTGTAATAAACGTCGTTTTTAGCTTGTCTTGCTTAGCGATTGCCATTTGGTTATAACCTGCAAAGTATGTCAAGATTGTGGGAGAGAAGGAAGGAGTCTCGCTTGAAGCTTTCTTGCTTGCACAATGGGGGAAGACACACAAGGGTGGAGGCTGAAAACAGTTTTCCTCTTCTTAGTTGTGTAAGCCAAAAGAACTCTAGTACAAAGAAATAGAAGGACCCTATATATGGGTCTCAAACCAAACTCAACTAACTAAGGTGGCATACTAACTGAGCCACGAACTAGAGTAGATAAGGATAGCTATCATGTAGCTATTATTCATGGGCGGTGTACCAACTGCGTCTGCAACTGACAAGTTGGTGACATAAATACACAACGGTCACCCTGGCGTATCATGAGTGGAGCTCGATATCTCAACACTCCCCCTCGAGCTCAATCCCAATTCCTGCACACCAAGCAGGTCTCTGAACTTGTGCAGCTTCTCTGCGCCCAATGCCTTCGTGAATATGTCAGCTACCTGATCCTCTGTGCTGACATAAACTAGATCAATAAGACCTAGTAAAACCCTCTCTCGCACATAGTGATAATGCACCTCAATATGCTTTGTTCTAGCATGATAGACTGGGTTATTTGCCAAGTGTATACTACTCATGTTGTCACAATAAATGACAACTGGTCCATCTGTAGACTGATGCATATCATAAAGTAGCTTATGCAACCAAGCTACCTCACATGCAGCCATTGCTGCACCCCTGTACTCAGCCTCTGTGCTCGACAAGGCAACTGTAGGCTGTTTCTTGCTGCTCCAAGTGACTGCAGCACTCCCAAAAGAGAACACATATCCACTGGTAGATCGTCTATCAGAAATACTACCAGCCCAATCAGCATCAGTGTATCCATGCAACTGTATCTGAACCCCAGTCTCATAAAATAGTCCATACTGCAATGTGGACTTCACATACCTGAGTATGCGTCTAGCCGCATCCAAATGTGGTTTCCTTGGAGCCTGCATAAACTGACTTACCAATCCAACAGCATAGCTCAAATCTGGCCTGGTAATAGTCATATAAATCAAACTTCCTACTACGCGTCTGTACATAGTAGGGTCTTCTAGAAGCTCACCTACATCTGTGCTCAGCTTCACATTTTGCTCCAAAGGAACTGAAATAGGCTTACAGCCTGTCA
This sequence comes from Lygodium microphyllum, assembly GCF_053477565.2. Lineage (NCBI taxonomy): Eukaryota > Viridiplantae > Streptophyta > Polypodiopsida > Schizaeales > Lygodiaceae > Lygodium > Lygodium microphyllum. The sequence continues at coordinate 7,592,457 of NC_141143.1, read as the reverse complement.
TCCCATATTTGGACAGCATGTCCAATCCATACTGCCTCTGCAAGAGCTGTATCCCACTTGGTGATCTAATCACCTCAATGCTCAAGAAATAACGCAGCTCTCCCAAATCCTTCATCTCAAACTTCTGCTTCAATAGCATTTTCACATGAAGGATATCTTCATTACTGTCACCTGTCATAATCAAATCATCAACATAAATGACAAGTAGCATAATACCTTTCTCTGTTTTTCTCACATAAAGTGAGAAATCTGCCTTGGAAATTTGAAAGCCAATAGTGACAAGATACTGTCCTATCTTGTCAGACCATGCTCTAGGTGCTTGCTTCAAGCCATACAAGGCTTTCTTCAACCTGCAAACAAACTCAGGATGAACAGCATGCACATAACCTGGTGGCTGCTCCATATAGACCTCTTCTTGCAAATTACCATGCAAGAAGGCATTCTTTACATCCATCTGATGTAAAGACCATCCCTTTGATGCAGCCATAGCAATGACTGCTCTTACAGTTGCCATCCTTGCAACTGGACTGAATGTTTCTTCATAGTCAATGCCATATGTTTGTGCATACCCCTTGACTACTAATCTTGCCTTGTATCTGTTCACAGAACCATCTGCATTGTGCTTCACCTTATAAACCCACTTATAGCCAATTGCATTTTTACCTTTAGGCAAAGGTACCAATTCCCATGTAGCATTTGCTTCCAAGGCATCCATTTCTTCATCCATGGCTTTCTCCCATTTTTCTTTTCCCATGGCTTCCTCAAAAGAAGTGGGTTCTGTTTCCTGTATCACTTTAAACATATATGCATAGTGAATGGCTGTAAATCCATCATATTTCAACCTATCCACAGGATACCTAGCTCTCGTAGACCTGCGCAAAGTAGGTTCACTCCCAGGTGCTCTCAAAACATCCCTGGTCTTCCTTACTCCAGGTGTAACAATAGAAGGAATACCCAACTCATCATCAATGCTCTGTTCTGAGCCACTGGATTCACCATCCACATAAGAGTGACCTGCATTCACATCAAACATGGGCTGATCAACCTTCTCTTTTCCTTTTCGTGATACCTGCATACCACTATCTGCATTACTTTGAGAAGATTCTCCTGATCTCAATCTGCCTGTCCATGGCAAAGAATGTGAACCACTACTAGAGGACGCTCCAGGTCCACTAATATTTTGTGACTGCTGCTGTGAATTTTGTGCAGCATTACCATTTTGTGCATCTACATCATCAATCACATTTACTGGTTTATACCAGCTACTCATCTCATCAAAAACAACATCTCTGCTCACTGTAAACTTACGAGTAGAAGGGTTATAGCATCTATACCCTTTTTGCTGCAGAGAGTAACCAATAAAGATGCACTTCTCAGCTTGTGGATCCAACTTGGATCTCAACTCATCTGGCACATGTACATAGGCAATGCAACCAAAAATTTTTAAAATGAGAAATATCTGGTTTCCTACCAGTATACCTCTCCTCTGGAGTCATTCCATGTATTGCTGCAGTGGGAGTCCTGTTCATTATGTAGACTGCTGTAGCAACTGCTTCAGCCCAATAAAAATCTGGCAAGTCTTTTTCATTGAGCATGGCACGAGATACCTCTCCAATATGCCTGTTTTTTCTTTCTGCAATTCCATTTTGTTGTGGGGTATGACTGCATGAATATTGCTGCTTTATGCCATGCTACTGCAGGAACCTTGCAAACTCATTTCCATCTGACCTTAGGCATTTTATCTGCAAGCCTGTTTCTTTTTCAACCATAGCTTTAAGAGTTTTGAAATGCCCAAAAACTTCACTTTTCTTTTTCATAAAATACACCCAAACTTTTTTGCTATAGTCATCAATAAAACTGACAAAATAATGACAGCCTCCAAGAGATGCAGCTTTAGTTGTTCACACATCAGAGTGGATTAATTCCAATGGCTTCTTACTCTCTTGAACATGTCTAGGAAATGGTTTCCTTGCCTGTTTTCCAAACTGACAGGCTTCACATACCTTATGCATTTCTGCAAACTTGAATTTTGGCAATGCTGCAACAATATTTTGGGCCTGCATTGATTTAAGTCACTGTACATTAACATGACCAATGCGTTTATGCCAGATATCAATATCTGCAACTACACCGGTCCCATGTGCAAACATTGCTGCACTCAATTCAGACATGTCTGCATCCAACGTAAACATTCTGCCCTTCTTCTTTCCTTTTGCTATCAAGCGACCTTTATTTTTCATATCCTCAACAAAGCATCCATGAGGATTAAATCTGACCTGCAAGCCCTGCTCAACCATTTGACCGACAGAAACCAAATTCTTGGTGATATTCGGGACATGAAATACATCGGATAGGTATTTTTTTTTCCCATCATGCATAGACAAGGGAATTTTTCCAATCTGCACAATAGGATGTGCAGTATCATCACCAGTCTCCACAAAACCTGGTTTTTCCATTTTTCTTGCATCCTCCATCCATTCTGCATGACCTGTCATGTGGTTTGATGCACCTGAGTCAACATACCATACATCATTGCTTTCTTCTACACTTGCCACAGAATTGTTCATGTGCTGCACCATAAACAAGTGCTCATTTCTGTCATCACCCTGTCTACTAGAAGATGCATAATTCCCTTGTTGCAGTTTTCCATTCATGATGTCATTCTGCTTTTTATAGCAGTCTTTAGCCATATGACCCATTTTACCACAGTAGTAGCATTCAACATTACTGTTTGCATTTTGGCCTCTTTGCCATCCACCACGACCTCTTTGGCTCCCCCTGCCTCTAGAGTTACCACGTCCTCCTCCATAGGACTGGTTTTCTTGAGTTTGCTGCATATTCTGATTTCTGCCACGGCCTCCAGATCGGCCTCCTCTACCTCTGCCTCTACCTCTTCCGGCATTTGAGTAGAAGACAACTTCTTTTGAAGTTCCCCCTGAAGAAGATGCACCACCATTTCTCTGCTCCTCAGAAATTAAAAGAGCAATCAACTCCTCAAAATCAGGAAATCTTTCACGGACGGAAATGGATGTTCGGAACTGTGCATAATCCTTTCCTAGACCATTCAAGGTCACGGAAACTAAATCATCATCTTCCACTGGCGACCCAATGGAAGAAAGTGCATCTGCAATCTTCTTCACCTTCATGTGGTAGTCGTTGATGCTCATACTTTCTCTTTGCACATTATGCAACTCTTGCTTGAGCTGCATTTTCCTGGCTTGCGTATTTGTGCTATACATTTTTGACAAAGTATCCCGTGCCTCCTTTGGCGTACTTGCATCCTAAATATGCACAATCATAGAGTCTGAAATACTGATAGACAGCCAATACATAACTTTCCTGGCTCTCTCATGCCATGTTTTGAATGCCTGCATTTGCTGTTGATTGGGAACATCAGGAAGAACTGGTTCTTCTTCATTTCCTGCAACAAATTCCCAATATCCTTTTCCCATAAGGAAATTTGTCATTCTAAACTTCCATGCTTGGAAGTTGTTCTTGTCAAGCTTTTCAGTGACAATCTGTGAAAGAGAATCAGATGCCATTACAGAAGACTGGAAAAAATTCTATCACTGCAAAAACCACAGCTTCACCCTCACACGGGAAAATCTACAAAACTGGCGAAAGTGGTATTTGACCACACAGTCACTTCCTAGTGATGATTTTGCATCAACAGGCAACAGGGATGATTCTGTAACTCCCAATGTCTCTGCGCACAAGCATATACTGCCCTCTTGCTTCACCGCGAAGGGCGTCTCAACCTGAGACAATGCACTCCTGCACTTTTCGGCTGTGCTACCTGCAGAGATCTGCTCCCAAAGCAGAAAATGAAAGCAACACTGCTCCTCTTACCAGAACACCGCGAGCTTGGCTTGCTTTCTTGAGCTCCTTACCACGAACAAGGCTCTGATACCATGTCAAGATTGTGGGAGAGAAGGAAGGAGTCTCGCTTGAAGCTTTCTTGCTTGCACAATGGGGGAAGACACACAAGGGTGGAGGCTGAAAACAGTTTTCCTCTTCTTAGTTGTGTAAGCCAAAAGAACTCTAGTACAAAGAAATAGAAGAACCCTATATATGGGTCTCAAACCAAACTCAACTAACTAAGGTGGCATACTAACTAAGCCACGAACTAGAGTAGACAAGGATAGCTATCATGTAGCTATTATTCATGGGCGGTGTACCAACCGCGTCTGCAACTGACAAGTCGGTGACATAAATACACAACGGTCACCCTGGCGTATCACGAGTGGAGCTCGATATCTCAACAAAGTAGTCCATCAACGAATAGATTTTCCTATCCACTAGTTGATCCAAAATTTGGTCAATAAATGACAAGGGGTAGTAATCTTTAACAGTTTACTTATTCAACCCTCTAAAATCTACACAAAGACGGATTTGATTATTATTATTCTTCTTCCTGATCACTACTGGTGAACACCATTCTATATGTTGAATAGGGAAGATCAAACCTGCTTTACGCAACTTCTGTAGTTCCTCGTACAACTTGTCCTTTAATTCAAAAGGCATACGCCTTACTTTCTCACGTACAGGGCGGGTACCTTTCTTTACAGGAATAGTATGCACAGCTAGACTGGGAGGAATATCCCGAAGTTCATCATAGCTCCAATCAAAGATATTGCAGAACTCTCGAATTAAGGACACATAATCCTCTCTTTCTTTCGAACTGAGCATGGACCCTAATTTAATTGGCCACGAATCATTTAGCATACCAAGATCCAGCTCAATAACATTCACGTCTCTTATTCGATCATGAGGCTCTATCGGCTCACTCAAGGTTATCTGATAAATATCCTTTGTAGTGGACCCTTCTTAGATCCATCGCTCGATGACATCGCACTACCAGATGGATCATCTACTGTTTCTAGTTCAGTTGAGGATAATGGAGCTCTCTCACTCTAAGGAGACTCAAGGTAAGCATCCACTATTATACGATGGGCACCTCGACCTAAAATCACTTTACCAACGGGTATATCGACTTGACAGTCTGTCCGTAGAATCCATGGCCTGCCTAGCAATACTCGATAGTTAGGACGTCCTGCAAACCTTATCACCCGAAAGTCCAGATAGCATTCCACGCTCGCAACTGTAACGTGGACCTTAGTAATGCAACCTTCTGGTTGTCTTAGACTATCATCAGCCATCCTAAGAAGTGTGGAGCCGTCTTTTTGGATCTCTAGACCTAACCTCTCCATCAAGTGTGAACTTATGATATTGATGGAGGATCCAGTGTCCACGATAGCGTGCTCTACTAATATTCCATCCACATATGCTGGAACCCTAGTGCAATGATTTTCAGCATGATCGAACCAATCTTCCCCCACTCTAGCTATGCCCAAAGGTTCTACTATATACCCTATACGCAGGATTTTCTTGAATTCCTTGCATACTCCTAGAGAAATTTTAATCAATTGTAGGAGATTCACGTCTGGTTTGACTTCACAAAGGGAGCTTGTTAGATCAAAGTTGTGGTAATTAGCCAAAGTTCTCTTCTCGCGCCAAACCATTCTCTCCTTTGGTCTTTCCATCGACTTCTTTTAGCCTTTACCTTCTTTCTTGGCAATCCTTTATCCTCCTCGAGATCGACTTTACTACTGACAAGTCTTAACGGTCCACCTTCCTTATCAGGATTCAAGACTCACTTTTCCCTAGGATCTTGCTTAGAGCTTCCCTCGACAGGTTTTGCATTATCTTTTTCACCCTCTTTAGCCTTTTAGTCTCTTATTACGACTCCTAGATTAGAAGTTTTAGCATCATTGACACGTATATCCTCAATAAGGCTGACTCCACTGCCATGAGGTAACTCCTCTACAACAACCTTTCCTCTTTGCAGTATTTGCCTTGGTCCATTGTCTTATTGGAGATTATTCCCTTGTGCGCGATGGTTAACTGGACCTGGTTGTTTACTCCCTTGTTGGAGAGAACTAATCTTACTCCAACAGGTAGCAGCTAAGTGGCCAGACTTCCCGCAAATATCACATTTGACATTCGGTCAATTCCTAGGGAAATGTTGGCCACCACACCACTTACAGCTGAATCTTGACGGGGCACCCTCTTAAGGGCGTTGGCTTCCTATCAAATTCTGTTGCTTCTTAAGAAAATTAACATCCACAGCTATTTTTCGATACTGTTCAGAGATCATATCGGTGTAGTGCTTCATCATATCCTTAACTTCACCAAGGACATTAGAAGCACTCGACTCATAGCCGCAATCGTCAGTCTGTCACCCCATGGGCCTAACCACTTGATTAGGAATTAGTCGCTGACCAACTGGGACAACATTAGGATTCATTGGTTAGTTTCTACCACTATTTAGTAAGGCCGCTTGACTAGCCATAGGCATAGTCATGCTAGGAGGAGCTGATAACATAGGCAAATTCGACATAATACTCCCTTTTCCACTCGTATTTAACATGGAGTCCCCTTGACTCCCATTGGTCAAGGCCAAATTATTACCATTCCAATTTATCCTTGCTGCATAACCTGCTTGCAAACTTTGACTCTACTCCTTCTGCTTGGGTAATGGCAGTTTCAATATCGGCCAAAGCAACACTACTCAGCTGCACCTGGATATTAAAATCCAATCCATGTAGAAAATATTGCAACTGTGCAGCCACTGGAATGGAAATATAAGTGTTAAGTTTGCGAAGAACTTGCCTAGACATTCTCATTTAGTTCTTGGCGTGTTACATTCAGAACACTCAATCAATATTGCCCACCCTTCTCAGGGGCAAACTCTCTATGGAAAGCCGTAAAGGATTGGGCATTGCTAGCTATGGTTCCGGCTTCTAGACCATGATACCACACTGTCGCTCTTCCTTTTAATGTCATGTTGAAGAACATCATTAGGTGTCCTTCGTCTTGGATTGGATAGTTGAACATGAGTGTCTGAAACTCCTTAATGTGGAGTTCTCCATCTTCTTCTACTAACCCATGGAAAATGGGCAACGGTGCTTCTAATGCCAGTAAATCCAGTGTACCTGCTAGAATTGTGATAGGTTGTGCCATGGCTACAATCGGATTGACAACATGAGTTTGTGTAGGCAACACTACACCCCCACTTATTGTGGGTTGATTAATTGGAAATAGGGAAGTACCAAGACTTCCACTTACACTGGAAGAGCTACTCATAACACCTAGGTTACTAGAACCACTACCACTTATGCGTAACGGACTGCTCCTTTGAGGAGAATAGCATCTTACAATCTCCAATCACCATCTAGCCCTCTCAGCATGTTCTGCTTTCTGTATTTCGGCTTGACAATCCTTGTCAGAGGACATAAACACATTATTTGGTCCCTAAAAACCCTAGGTTGGAGAACCACCACTTGTTGGCAGCTCCCAACAGATGCACCACTGATGGGACCTAAAATGGGCCGGCACTGGCTATGGCACTAGCCATACCTCATGCATATGATAGAAAACCCCACCACACGGTCTCGCGGGCCAAGAACGCCTAAAACTCACTTTGCACTAAATGCTTAGGATGGTTTTGCGTTTGTGTCCAATATGTAGTCCAACGTTCACCTTCCCTTCTCCTTAAAGGGAGATCCCATAACATATAGGCATAATGCCTCGTAATACACACATAGGGAAGCACCTCTCGGCTGAATGTCACGGCTCCACTACGACTCTCCTACACCTTGGGGATTGTCCCCAAGATGCGTTGCTAACACACATGACATTCGCACAAAATCCACTCTTTCATAATTCAACGTTCCAAGAGATTTTTATTTGACTCACAAAACTTTCCCCAACAAAAGCACCCATCTAACCTATAGCTTAGGTTTCCTTCCTCTCAGCGTTGGTCAAAGTTTATCAAACAAGTGCAATGCATTCTAGGAGATACCACATGGCATGCTTGATGCAAGGTGTATGAAAATTGTGCACAACCATTTTATGATTAAAAAACCCAACCATGTGAGGTGCAGAAAATAGCCCTTTCATGAATTTTAACTAAGCGTCACGTGCTGCGCTGCTTTAGGGACAAGCATCAAAACTTCCGTGCTACTAGTTGCCTATATTTAATTATGAAATGATCTCTAAATGCTATGCACAAATAGGAAAATCAGAATTTGTATCTTTTCAGCAATTAGATCGTCACACAACCTTCATCCTCCCCTCACTAGCCAGGTGTTGCTACGGTGCATAGGTGTAAATGGTTGTTTTGTATAATTTTTGTATGTAAAAAGTGATAAACACGTACTATAACACAAAGGACAAGGCCAAAATGAGGCTTAACCTCAGGCTTTAACCTTTCTAAACATTCACACACATAAATCTTATTTTTCCATATTTTTTAGCACGAAAACCCCAAATTTTCCTATTTTTTACTATTTTTTACTATTTGTTATTCATGAAAAGTAGGCATTTTCTGATTTATTTGTATTTTATTATTTTTAAACTAAAAATTAATATTTTCTCTGATTTTATTCCATTTTCACCCCTTTTCTCCAACTCAAAAGTTAAAAAAACCACTAATTTCCATTGAAAATGAGATTTTACGGGTTTTAAAGAATTAATAACGGCTCCAAATCATTACGGGTTTTGTATTTCTCTAATTCTAGCCCTCAATCATGATGTAAACAAGGTTCAAAAAAAATTTCATTGCATATGAACAATATTTAGACCATGAAACAACAAAAACAACAAAAACAATCAAATTTCTTTGTAAAATCGAAGCATACCGCATGTCTTGCGTGTTGCGGGTTTTTTAATGATTATTCTGAGCAGCCCACAGACTGACCAAAAACCATTCTTCAATGCTGAACCTCTTTCCTCAGCCTCCTCTTCATCTTGAAGCAATCCGGACAAGCATTCTTCATCCCCTCTTCTCCTTGATTTCTTGCACATGAATGCCTCTATGCAGGAGAGAGAGGGAGGAGAGAGAAATACTGGTTTTTTTTCTCCACAACCAGGCAGCCAATGGAGAAGTGGTCTGGAGCGATGAAGAGCAAAGATAGAATGCAGATCAAGGCTAAGATCAGTTGGGGGGGTTGTTCACAGCTCCCATTCTCCATCTCTCCAAAACCAAAACGTGATGATGGCACCCTGTTGCTGATCTCGTGGGAAAAAACGAAACCCCCCCCCCCCCACGTTTTTCCAAGAATTGGGCTCTGAAGGGGAGCCCCAAAGGGTCACACCCTTTGGGCTCTCCTAAAGTCCATTTTCCACCTATTGCCAATTTGGGCTTGGCCTCCCTGGCACTCCCTCTTCCACGTCCGGTGTCTGATTCTTGATCTGAAAATTCTTGGGTGTGCATCCTGAAGTCCTCCACTGCCAGGCATCTCCCAGGATCTTGTCTTGAATGCCAAAAAATTATGAAATTTCTATGACTGCCATCCAATGGCTCTTTTAAGCATTTTTGGGGCATTGCCGCTTAAAATCATACTGATTGCCACCGCCGCCTTCAACGAAGTCTATTTTTCCCCGAATATTCGTAATTTTTGGCTATTTTTATGCACTTCTCGACACTAAAAATCATCTGTCATGACCAAATGTACATCTCCCTTTCTCACATAAAGTGAGTGATCAGCATCAGAAATACAAAATCCAATATTGACAAGATACTCTCCAATCTTGTCAGACCATGCTCTAGGTGCTTGCTTCAGCCCATAGAGCGCCTTCTTTAACCTACACACATATGTCAGATGTCTAAATCCTCATAACCTGCTGGCTGCTCCATATACACTTCTTCTTTCAATTCACCATACAAGAAGGCATTCTTAAAATCCATTTTCTACAAACTCCAACCTTTGGCTGCTACCAAGGCAATCACACATCTAACAATTACCATCCAACTGGAGTGAATGTCTCTTCATAATCTATGCCATATGTTTGAGCATAGCCTTTTGCAACCAGCCTAGCTTTATACCTGCTAACTGAACCATCTGCATTATGCTTGACTTTGTAAACCACTTACAGCCAATGACTTTCTTACCCTTAGGTAAGGGTACTAAATCCCAATTCTTATTGGCTTCTAATACAACCATCTCCTCATCCATTGCTACATCCCAATGAGCATGACCAACAGCATCCTCAAAACAAGTGGGCTCAACATCCTCAACTAGTTTCCCATATAAGCATAATGGTGAGTTGCATAACCTTCAAAACTAAATCTTTTAATAGGGTATCTGACCCTACTAGATCTACATATAAGCATAATGGTGAGTTGCATAACCTTCAAAACTAAATCTTTTAATAGGGTATATGACCCTACTAGATCTACATACCACTAGATCACTCAATGGAGCCTTTATATTACTATGAGTTGTTTGTACACCTAGTGTCCTGACTGAAGGAATACCAAGCTCATCATCCAAACTCTCCGAACCATTAGAATCTCCATCAAATCCTAAATGATTGGTAGATGTATCATTACCATCCAACACTTTCTTCTTTCCTTTGTCCTTCCCTGCAACACTTATAGATCCACCTGAAGATGTGGAGCTAGAGTCCTTAGTCTCCCAAACCAAGGGCTCACTGTAGGAATAGTACCAAATGATGTTTGTGGTTCACTAAGACTCCGTGATTCTTGTTTTTCTTTTTGCACATAGCTGTCTTGATCATTATCATCATCTAATACATCACCATTAGGTGCATACCAGCTACCCATCCCATCGAAGATAACATCCCTGCTCACTTTGAACTCACCTGCGTGACAGGGGTATAACAATGATACCCTTTCTGCTCTAAAGAGTACCCATTAAAAATACATTTCTTTGCAATTGGATCAAGCTTCTTCCGTCACTCATTTGGCACATGAACATATGCAACACATCCAAATATCTTCAAGTGCGATACATCGAGCTTCTTGCCAGTAAAGCATTCTTTAGGAGTCATCCCATGAACTGCAGTTATGGGGGTTCTGTTCATAATATAGACAACAGTATGGACAGCCTCAGACCAAAAATGTTTGGGCATATTCTTTTCAGCCATTAATGCACGTGCAACTTCTGCAAGATGCCTATTTTTTCTTTCTACAACCCCATTTTGCTATGGAATATACCTGCAAGTAAATTGTCTCTTTATCCCATGAGTCCTTAAGAAGCCACTAAACTCATTAGAGAGGTACTCTCCCTCTCCAATTGATCTCAAGCACTTCACTTTTAAGCATATTTCTATTTCAACAGTTTCCTTAAAAGATTTGAAGTGCTCAAATACATCACTCTTTTCCTTCATGAAGTATACCCATAACTTCCTTGAACAGTCATTAATAAATGTGACAAAGTATTTGATACCACCAAGAGATACATTCTGTGTAGGCCCCCAAACATCTGTATGCACTACATCAAGTATTTTTCTACTCACTTCTCTCTCATGTGAGAAAGGTTGTCTTGTCTGCTTGCTAAACTGGCATGCTTCACAGACTTTATGCAATTATGTAACTCTAAATGAAGGCAACCCTGTAACCAATCCTCTGGACTGCATTAATTTCAGTCTTTATACATTTGCGTGTTCAATATGTTTATGCCATATTTCAATATCTGCAACTACTCCTTTTCCTTTAGCATACATAGCAGCATCCATTGCAAGAATTCCAGCATCTAAAGTGAACATTCGGCCAACTCTACTTTGTTTTGTGATCAACCTGCACTTATCATTAAAGTCTTCTACAAAATAACCTTTTGCATTGAATCAGACCTGCAACCCCTGCTCTACCATTTGGCCAACAGACACTAGATTCTTTGCAATTGATGGCACATGTAATACATCTATCAGACTCTTTGTCTGGCCATCATAAAAGGACAAGGGAACCTTTCCAATGTGTGAAATTGGGTGGCATGAATCATCACCCATCTACACATAATCTAGATTTTGTAAGTCCTACATCTCTCCAAACTATTTAACATGATTGGTCACTTGAATCAACATACCATACATCATCATGTGTCCCCTTTCCTATAACCACATTCATCATATGCTGCATTACAAATAGATGCTCATTTTTGTCCTCATTCTATTGTGAAGATGATGCATAGTTTCCTTGTTGCAATTTACCACTACGAATACCATCCTTCTTAGCATAACAATTGGTTGCAATATGACCTGTTTTGCCACAATAATGGCAAACAATAGCAAAATTTCCAGAACTTCTATTCTGCCATCCACCTCTTCCTCTAGAGCCCCCTGCCTCTAAAGTCTCATCGGCCTCCTGAAACTTGCATTTCACCAATTTGTTAATTGAACCTATTTTGCTGGTTATCACCAGCACGTCCCATACCATGGCCTCTCAAAGAGGATCTACCACCTTTCTTGAACTTGAGTAAAATGCTTAAACATATTCACCATTTTTTTTAGATGAGTCACCCTACATATAGATCTCTTCAGTATTCATGAGAGAGATCAGCTCATCATAATCTGAAAATGGCTTCCGTACATATACTGAAGTAATAAATGATTTCCATGCCTTCTCATTTTTAAGGCCACTCAAAGTGGATGAAACCAAATCATCATCATCAGGCATTGCATCCATCGCTTCTAAAGCATCTGCAATGCTTCTCACCTTCAACACATACTCATTGACATACATTTTCATTTTCTTCAAGGCATTCGACTCTTGCTTGAGTTGAATCTTTTGTGCCTTTGTATTTACTGAAAACATGTTCTCAAAAATTGACCGAGCTGCATGTGAAGTTTTTGCATTCCTGATATGTCCCAACATCGTATTATCAATGACTGCAAATAACTAGTATATCACCTTTTTGTCTTTCACATTCCATTCTTTCCATGCTTTTAATTCATCTGCAATCGGAGGGATACCCAACTCTGGCTCCTTTTCTTCACTTGAAACAAACTCATAAAGGCCCTTTCCAATGAGAAAGTTCGTCACACGGAACTTCCATGAAGGGTAGTTGTTCTTGTCGAGTTTCTCGATAATGGAATTTCCGTTGTTCTCTGCCATTATCACAAACAAGGATACAACACAATAAGCTAGTCTTCTGCAATCTTTCACAACATGTGCAGAGTAATACACAAAGTAACATTTTTCACTGATTGTTCAATTGTACATGTAATCTGCAACCTCTTTGTTGCAGATAAATCTTATGTTTGCTTCTTGCAAACACCTCAAAAATTATAGATTCAAAATTTGTGACTTGTGCATCCACTTTCGGTCAATACAGCCGAAATCACAGTGTATCCTGAAACTGTTGTCCACAACCTTCCGGCTCTAAAACGAGGCCTGAAATAGTCTCAGATGCCCAAAATAATTGTGGAATTTCCCCAAAGGGCTCATTTTCAAAATATAGAGTGCTTTGCTCACACACCAAATCTCACAACAATTTGAGATTTTCACTCTACCCTGCTTCTGGTGCCTCCACAGGCACTATCCAAGAGAGAGAGTGGAAGAATGGGAGAGCTTCTTACCCATTGCTTGCTTGCTCAAACCTTGCTTCTTCTCCTTCACTTCAGCCTTCAAATCAACCTCTCTCAGGGGCGCGGCTCTGATACCATGTCAAGAATCGCGTGGTGGGGGACTTTACTTGAGCTATTGCACCAAACACACACTATATACACAAGAGGAAGCTCACTCAAGAACACAAGAAGAGAGATGGAGGCCAAAACGTTTTCTTGCTGATTTTTCTTCTTCTTCCACACACTATACAATGTACATAAAGTGTAGATAAGATACAACATAAAGAAAAGTGGCCTTCTAAGTCAAACAATGCATAATCAACTACACTAATTGACTGGCATTATATTTTTGCTAGCTATAGGTAGGTGTAACAAACTAGATATAATAAGTGATAAGTCAGTGGCCATGTGAGTATCATAATGACCACCAATGTGCTACGTGTAGATGTGCGGACTTATCTAGTATAACGTGCCCACCTATCGGCTATCCAAGCACATTTTTAGAGGTCCGTCGAAGTCTAAGCGATGCCGCCGGGCACTCCCATGGAATGTCACGGGGTTTGTCACCTAGGGTTTCTCGAGTCCGCCTCGCAATGGAATGTTTGCGGCCGAACCCACTAGGATTGACTTGAACTCGAGTCCCTAGTGGTCAAGGTCTCTTGACAGCATTCCAGCGTCAATTTCGGATATCCTACTTTGCGTAGAGATAACCAGGTCGAAGCAAACCCATGCCGTAGTTGGTTCAAAGAGGATGGGAAATGAGAGGGATACAACACTCCACCTCTCTGCCCATAGGGCATAGTCCCATTCCGGTCCCCTTAAATAGCATGAGTCGGGGTTTTAGCCTAATGATTTCTAAGCATCGATCATCAGTAAAACCTTGTGAGAAGCAACCCGGTTCTGTAGGACCACCTTGCCATAGGATGGACCCATTGGGGGTTCTGCCCTCCTGCTTCCCTCAATCACCGTACTTTAGTTGCCTAATTAGCCCTATCACTTTTAAGTGTGACATGTAAAAATAACTTCCTTAATTAGACTTTTTAGAGGATAGAGTTCATTCATGTAATCTTATGGTATTGATACAAAAAAAAATTCAAGCAGGTTCCCTAGAAGTACTTAATATTAGTAAATTATTAGAGATACAAATCTTGTTCAAAAGGGTCAATATTCGCAATCTGTAAGGATGCACTTTATTTCCACCAAGTTTCGGCCTTGTACTAGTAACAAGGCCCCCTTGAGAATCTATCCTGAGTCACATTGATTGTTTGAGTAGGATCTAGAGGCAAGGAATTTACAACTAGAGCCCCCCCTGGCATCCAAGTTTCCTCCTACGTTCAAACAAATCCGCAGAGAGATATCTCATGGCGAGTTCGGTCCATATTCCCATTACGGCTATTTAGAATCCCCTTGGTGGCCAGCTGGGGGTGGTTTGGTGCGCCCTCCAAAAGTTCAACCTAATTCGCTATACTCATTTATGAGTTTGGGGTTACACAATCTTTAAAAAAATATATAAAATTAAATAGAAGTAGTGTTCTTAAATTTACAAGCACAAGAAAAGGTGCAGGTGAGTGCTCGAGACATCTGCTAAGGTGAGGTCCCTCTCTTGACCCTAGCATTTGTCCTTCTTGCCCTAGCGGTAATTTCTAATCCTTCAAAGGATAGGGAATTTCTTCATTCCGTTCACCTATGAAGTAACGATATATTGGCATAATTTTTTCAAAACCCTAAATAAGTTGAGTTGAGCCCTATCCTTGCGTGTGTATAGGGTTCATTTTTATTGAACGGATCTTGGATAAATATTAGTATTTCGAAAGTGTGGTTTATATTTATCCTCAAGATGAATCCCTAGCAGTGCAACTAAAACTGATCATGATGCCACACAATTTGGAGCCGTATCTTTCCTAGAAAATGCTGCAATGTAGGCCTTTGCTTTTGGGAATTCATTTTGACGCGCTTATGCAAAACACAAATAGAGATTTGCATTTTTTTTTCCCTTTTGGGTGGAGGATGTGAAGTTATCAATCCTAAGGCAAAGGCGAACACTCCCCTCCTCTGAAGGTTTATAGGGGCCTAATACGTGTTTTAGTACTGCAGTGGCCTAGATATATTTAAAGTCATCATAGCAATTCAGGAGTTTCATGTACTTGATTCAAACCGTCACTTCTACCTTTCCAATTTCATAAATTTTGTGATGCAAATTAAAAAAAGTATGAATTTTTCTTAATCGAGGAATATGCACAAGTGTTTTAACAACCCATTTTTAAGCATGATAATATTAGTGCATAATCTAAAGTATTACGAGCATAATCAATAAGTTCCTTGCTTCTTCTTTTTGCGTGCATGAATGCACAATTTCCAATATGATAAAATGATGAAAACTAAATTGTGGTTAGTTATGATAGAATTTTGTCGAATAGTTTTCCATTTCCAATGAAGCCGACCTATGTCCTTAAGACCTCTCATCAAGGTAGGGTGTATGGAACGCACCTGATAACCAAGTGACGTGGTTCCTTGCCCTGTAGCTCCATCAGTTGAGGCAGGATTCGTGTTTGGTTGGACCTTACTTCATTTGGGAGGCATCATATGATTTGGATTTTGCTTCATGGTTACACACCTAGATTGTAAGAGAGATAGCTCCTCGTGGAAGGGACTAGTCTACGAGGACCTTCTCCAAGACGGGGGGAAGAAAGAGAGATGGTGAGCTCCGAGTTCTTCAACGAGGAAAAAAAAACAATTTCCTTCTCTCTCTCTCTCTCTTTGCATCAATCAAAGAACATATGAAAGATGATGAGCAAGGGCAGTAGCCAAGCCCGCAACCCCACCTCCTGCGATCACCACCTCGTCTATGTTTGTTGTCTTGTCCACACTAGCATTGCGGGCATTGACACGGCATAATTTTACAGAAAACAGCATCGACCGGTGGTTGGAACAACGGCCTGGAGCTAAAGATTGAACTAGGGAGGAATTAGCAGCAGACAACATTGGCTGAGCCCAGAGCACGGACCTCAACTGCGACGCTGAAAGAGCATGGACCTCAACACTCCGCTGCGAGATCCGGGAACGAACAACCTTGTGACAGAATTATCTTGTTGGAGCTTTCAAGCAGCCATGTACAGTCTCAATCAAGTTTACAGATGCAGAAACACGAAAGCAGGCCTCCATTCGTAAAGAAAATGGTCTCTCCTCAACATTTCCTGTCTTTCACAGTAGAGAGACAGTAGCAGGGGAGGTGTGGATAGATCCATTGCCAGGCAAGAGAGTGGAGCACTTGGGTGTGAAAGTTGAACTTCTTGGGCAAATAGAGTTGTCTTTAGAAAGAGGTCATGTATACGACTTCACATCTTTGGGCATTGGAGGATCTGGCATTTCTGCTCTCGCTTTTCATGCTCTAAAACAGCCTGCCCAGCCTGGGGTCACATACATTCAGATTCGTAGGGTGCAGGATTTTTCTGTTCTTCCAAAGGGTTACACATTGTCAAGCTTAGAGGCATTGCAAAAGGAAGGCTCCTGGAATGTGCAAGCTGGGACAGCATTTGTGGATGTGCAGTTTTAGGAGGAGGTGAAAAGTGGGAAACTTTCTTCATTGAAGGTGGTCTCTCTGACATTCAACAGGTCTATCGAGGGGGCTTTTTCCCCATGAGGCGACATGCTGCTCGAGCTCCATAACGTGGAGCTTCTAATCAGCCAAGCTATCAAAGAGGCGAAGAAACATTTCAAGAAGGATGCCGATAATGCCTTGAACCAAGAAACCCACCGGCTCCATGAGAGGATCCGGCGACTGGAGGAGATGGTGAAGACACTCACGCAAGAGAAGAGGGATCTCAAAACCGACCTGGACAAGCTACAAACGGAAGTGTCACATCTACGAGAGGCAAGAGAGGACGCGGATTTCAAAGCGGACCTCCGAGAGGCTATCACGAAGGAATGCCGAGAGGACCTCCAGGTATGCATTAAAACTGAAGTTGAGGCTTCGAGAGAGGGATGGGAGGAAAAAATCAAAGCAAACATGAAGGAAGAATTAGAAGGGAATAAGGAGGGGTGGATTGAGGTAGTGAAGAAGAACATTAAGAAGGAGGTCGAGGAAGAGATGGTGAAGACACTCACGGAAGAGAAGAGGGATCTCAAAACCGACCTGGACAAGCTACAAACGGAAGTGTCACATCTACGGGAGGCAAGAGAGGACGTGGATTTCAAAGCGGACCTCCGAGAGGCTATCACGAAGGAATGCCGAGAGGACCTCCAGGTATGCATTAGAACCGAAGTTGAGGCTTCGAGAGAGGGATGGGAGGAAAAAATCAAAGCAAACATGAAGGAAGAATTAGAAGGGAATAAGGAGGGGTGGATTGAGGTGGTGAAGAAGAACATTAAGAAGGAGGTCTAGGAAGAAAATAAAAAGGAGGAGGTAGTCCGGGTTCAGGAGACCTTAGAGGAGGAGAGGCTCAGGAACGCGTGTAGATTGAACGTGCGTATTACCGGGCTCCTCGAAGGGACCTCTCCGGAGGAGGACGCATGCGGGCTATGCACCTGACTAGGGTACACGAGCATGCCCTTTACTCAAGCATGGCGTGCAGGACGAGATACTACCAGGGTCATAGCTTTGATATTACATATGAGCACACCGGAGGACAAGGCCGCTTTCTTTCGAAAGCGGACTTCGCTCCAAGGGATGATTGGGGCTCCCATCTTCATGGATGAGGACCTGACTCAGATGCAGATTGCACACAGACGAGCATGCATGCCACAGATACTCTAAGCACGTAGAGAAGGCCGTAAGGCCTTCTATCAAGATGGCCGGATCTTTATAGATGGACGCCCCACCAAATAGGGGGGCGTGGCCTATGAGACGGGGCAGAGGACTATACAGGAGACCCCGATATGTGTGGCAGTTTGGAACTGCAACGACTCCCTATGGTCACGACCGGACAGACTTGAGGAGATTTTACCTGACCATGATGTTATATGCCTCACAGAGACACATGAGAGCCCAGAGAGAGGGCTCCCATGCATTACAGGATTTGAGTGGGTATCTACATACCGGGCTACTACTAGGCAGAGCACATCTAGGGGCTCTGATGGACCTAAAAACGGGCCGGCATTGGCTCATGCACTAGCCGGACCTCGTCACTATGCGCAAGACAACCCCTCGGCCTCGCGGCCAGGAGCGTCTATCAAAATCTCTGCCTTCCTAAACATTGCGTTTGTAATACGTTGTAGTCCAACTGATCCTAACCCAATATTGCTCCTCAGAGGGAGTCCCTTTCACATAGCCAAAAGGCTCGAATCACATACACATGGGGTTCCTCCTACGGCTGAATGCCGTCAACCCTCTGCGACTCTCCTACACCTTAGGGATTGGCCCCTCGATGCGTCGCTCCACATTTAGACATTTCGCACAAACGTCGCTCAAGGTACCAAATAAACGTATCCAGGAATGTACCATTTCCTCACTTGCTGTCCCCTATAACCCTCGTCTATCCTACAGCATAGGAACCTCACGCTCTCAACGGTGGGTCACAGGCCTACTGAAAACAATTGCTATGCATATCCAGGAGCTAACTCTGATACTTTTAATTTCCTCTAAATGATCATGCAAAGAGGTGGATGCCTAGTGCTCAAACATTTTAAAAAACCAGCAGCGTGCAAGTGCAAAACATCTCTTTCATGCTTTTCTTTCTAACCGCTTTGTGCTTCGCTGCAACACCTAGCACCGAAGTGATCTTCGTGCTACTAGGTTTTAATTTTTATCATTATTATTCCGTCCTAGATGCGATGCATATAAAATCAGCAAATTATCCCTCATGCTCAGCGGCATTTAACCATTTTTTCCACAACTCTACCCTTCCCCGTTGATAGTGCATCATTGCATTCATTTCTTTTAGGGTTTACTTGTCATTTTATGTGGAGAAAGGAAGGAAACACGCACTAAAACATATAAACAAGGCTTAACTGAAGCATAACTTCATGCCCCAACCTTTTTATACATCAACAAACATAAATCCTATTTTTCTATATTTTTCGTAGCCCCAAATGTATTTTTCCCCTATTTTTCATGGTTTTTTTTATCATTTTCCCCCATTTTCTTCATTTTCTTGTATTTTTTTAAATTGCTGAAAATGAAAACCAGTTTGTGGGCTGTGGCCCTTAGTTCATTTGCAACAAAATTGAAAGATTAGTTGATGTGTATCGACGGTTTTCCCCCTTTATACGCCCAAAACCCTTGTTTTTCCCCATTTTTCATGGTTTTCGGGTTTCTTGACATTATTTCGAGCCATGAAATGCATGTTTTTCATAATTTCTGGTTATAAACAGTAAGAACTCAGAAGAATCAGCAGCATAATCAAATCTTAGTCCATATGAACGGCATTCCATCAATCAAAAGCATAAAACACTAAATTTTCTTTGTAATTTTTTAGTTTACCGCTTAAACGCGTGTTTCGGGTTTCTTTTCCATGGCTGTAGATTTGGAAAACAGCAACACTTCATGTCCAGCAACATCACAAATCACCATTCTCAGCCCGTGGAGCAATCCGATCCATGCCGGACAAGCCTCCATCATTCTTTCTTCATTGCTCCTTCCCACACATGAACTGCCTCTTAGAAGAGAGAAAGAGAGGAGAGAGAAAGACTAGAATCAGAAATTTCAAACCAGGCCATCATTCGACGGGCGAAGGGCGGCGATATGATCAGCATACGGAGTGTAGGCAAGGGCCAATGTCAAACAGGAGGGGTGTTTGCAGGCTGGGAGAAGCACCACCATCATCCAAGCGCATTTTTCGGCGCCATCTCTGATCACGCCCTCCTCACGATTTCTTGCATCTCTCCTCCCCAAAGTTTCATGTGACATTTAAATTTTTTGGGCTCCCAAGGGTCATGCCCACTTTGGCCAAAAATAAGTCCACCTTTTCAAATCTTGACCGGTTTGTGGCCTTTCCCCCCGTCTGGACTCGGAATCGAGCTCTGAAAAATCCTGGGCGTCCGGCTTAGCATCCCGCATTGGCCAGTAGCTCGTGTCAACCCGCCGACTGTCTGAAAAATTATGAAAAATCACCAAGTGTCGCTCGGGCGCCTTTAAAGCACTTTGGCGCTTAAAATCGTCCTAGATCGAGCCGCCGCCTTTGACGGTGAATATTTTTCCCTTGATCTTCATAATTTTAGCTATTTTTAAGCACTTCCCGTCACCTAAATTCCGCTCTCATTGGCGACCACGGGATAGGGCGACTCAGCCCGTCGAACCCACGAACATATCTGCACATAAACAACCAAAGAAGCATCAAACTGATACAAAACAATTATCATCATAAAACTCAGCACAATGCTCCCCCTACCCCTGGCAGAACCAAGGCATAACATCCACAAGGAGTAGGCCTAGCATCATTTAATAGAAGATCCGAAGCGAATCACTAACCAGCTGCGCCAACACAGCCAAACTAAAAAGAAATGTCAAAGAGGTTGCCCTAAGTAGTAGTCTGAACTACTGACCAACTAAAGACAACACCACTAGGAGCTCCTACAAGGCGAGGACTCCTATAGCCTGAGCAAAGGAATATTTTCATTCAGTACATGTCTTCTTTTGGGGTTTTTATTGGATGAACATACTTGGGCATGTAAAAAGGAGGGAGCTGAGCGTAGTGACCCAAGGAGAACAGGGCATCGGTCTCAGGACCTGTCTCGGCACCCAAGAACCTACCAAGCCCTCGCAAGGCGACACTTAATCCTTTTCTAACGCTCACTTTTATTTTCGCTCCAACCTTCCTGGTTGTGATATTATTTTTCCAGCAAGAAGCCACCCCTAGGAAGACAAGGTATCGGCCCCGGGTCTGATTCGTCCCCAGGAACCTACCAGGCCTTCGCAAGGCAATGAGCAACGGCTTATATATTTTAATTTTTTTCCTCTTCGTTGATAGGGGTTAGAACCCCTTTTTACACACCTTCGCATTGATAGTCATCTTTTAGGACAGTCAGGATTTCTTGGCATCATCATTATGATCTTCTAGCAGGCTTCTCTAACTGCCTCACTACTAACAAGAACTCCTAGAACGGCTGCCTAGCAGGCTAGTAGAACAGAGCCACTAGGGCTTCCTTCTAAAACAAGTCTTTCAATACCTAACAATGTCTTTACAGGAGGCAATGACTACTCCGACCTCCCTCAAACATACTTAGCCTAAACCTGGGACTTCATGCATTGGTTGCCGGTCCCCAACAAAAATATGCCCCCTTGACAAGTACAAATACACATATAACAGGAAAGAAATGTACTCGTAAAGGAGAAATATCACCTGGAGTGGCCACAAGAAGCTTCCATCGCAGCAAAGGCTCCTCCAGGCTCCACAAAATTCCACAACCCGCGAAACCTGTCCAGCACAACACTAAACAAAAACCCAATTAAACGCACCCGCACTAGACAGGGAAATGGCCCTCTTGGCCTAATGAATTCAGACATGACTCTGCTACAAAACTGAATCGGCCCTCTTGGCCTAATGAAATCAAACAATACTATGCAGAACATCCTCCTGGAAACAACCATGATAGACATCAAAGCATACTATTCCCAGGGGAACAAAGGCGCATAGCCCTAAACTAGGTGCATTAAATTATGACCTATCCCTCCTGCGTATATCGCAAGAGGTGTTCGCATCACATGGCGTCGAATTAGTCTATGGGTCCCCGATAATAAAGGTAGATGAGTCTCGCTTACCCTCTGCATCACCCAAATCAACCATCGTCTGCCAAAAAGGGCATGTTCAGAAAGCATACCCCACAAACGACCAGGTCCTGTCTCACCATCAATAGATATATCGGGACAAGGGCCACAATTAAAGAAGAGGTCCTCTTCATACGCAAGATTAGCCAATGAATCGGCAAACTGATTCCAATTCCGTGGAATCAGCTGAAAAGATACTCTATCGAATTCGTCTAGCAAGGCTATGGTAGTGTGATGGTACATACAAAGGATCGGGTTCCGCACCATGTACGTCCCATTGAGTTGATTTAAAACCAACTGAGAGTCCCCTTTCACCAACAACTGGCGGATACCACCCTTTTTTGCAATATTCAAACCCATGATCAGGGCTTTGTATTCTGCCATATTATTGGTAAAATTCGCCCCGAGATAAGCAGCTAACTTCATGACAATGCGTCGTCGGGGGTCACGGATGACAACTCCTACACTTCCTTTTTTGCATGCACCCCTGGACGCCCCATCAAAGTATAAGGTGTACGTCCATAAAGGGTTTACATATCCTGCCATCCTGAACTCTACTCGTAATTATGGTAATCGAAATTCAGCATATTCAACGGGTGGACTGTAGGCTCCATCCCTCCATCATCACTGAATTCGACAGGGATGCTCGTCAAAAGTTGTAGGCAGTGATGGCAGAAGACCTTGATTTCCCAAATGAATGTCCCGCCTTCTTGCTCAATCACCTTGTATCCTTTGCTCCACCAAATGAGCTTTCCCTGATGATATCTTTGTTCCAAATATGGGTGTTCTAAATAAGGGATCAGACGACCCATCAACCTCTATCACGATCTCCTTGCAGATGTTTGATCAATCTTGCCTAGACCTGCAAGGCAGTCATAGCATTAGTGCAATCAGAAGTAATAAGGTTTAATCTTATTAAGATTAACCTTATTTTTAAATTCTATCCCCTCAAGGTCAGCTAACAAAACTGTGGATTTATTCTTTCCTATTCTAACGATCTTATAGGGCCCATCCCATTTGGGTTCTAGCTTGCCTGGGAATAATTCACGTCGTGCGTCATAATACAGAACAAGCTGTCCTTTCTTGAAGGTGTATTTCTTGGCTTTGAGGTCGTGTAGCTTCTTCATTCGGCGCTTCGCCACTTCTTGGTGCAATAAGCTCTGCAGCTTAAGCTCATCTAAATGTGCCAGTGTCGTCAAGCGCTCAAAAAGAGCGTCTTCATCGCTCAAAGAATGATTGATGGCGAACCGAATAGTCGGCAGCTCAATCTCTAAAGGCAAGACACACTCCTCCCCATATACTAACTTGAACGGGGTATGGCCAGTGGCTCGTTTGAAAGTCGTATTATAGGCCCACACTGCCACGTATAACTTTTTATCCCAATCCCGTTTCTTTTCCGACACAGTTTTGGACAGGATGCCCACAAGCTGCTTGTTGGTACTCTCGACTTGCCCATTGGCTTGCGGATTATATGGGGTTGTCTTGTTATGCTTGATGTTCCACAACTCTGTCAAACCTTTGATCACCTTATTCAGGAAATGGGTTCCGCGGTCCGACACTAATTCTTTCGGTGGACCAAACCGGCATATTATCTGCTCTAAAAGGAAACTAGCAGTTTCTTTAGCATCATCTTTCCTTGTTGCACGTGCTTCTGACCACTTTGTGAAGTAGTCAGTTGCTACAATGATGTACCGCTTTTGCGTAGTCGATGACGGAGTAATAGGACCCACAAAGTCTATTCCCCACTTCTCAAATGGAAGTATCGCCATAATAGGGGTGAGTGGTCGTTTCCTATTCTCTCGACTATCATGTCGTTGGCAAATATCGCATCTCTTAACATACGCAAACGCATCCTGGAAGATGGCAGGCCACCAATAACCTGCTCTTAAAGCCTTTTGTGCTGTAAGCCGTCCAGCAAAATGGCCACCACAAGCAGAATCATGGCACTCTTCCAAAATGAATGGCACCTCGTCAGGCGTCACACATCGGCGATAGATATCATCAACCCCTTGCCGATATAATGTACATGCCATCAAGGCAAACTTTAACGCTTGCTGCTTAATTTTCCTTTTCTCAGCCTTTGATAATTCGGATCCCGCCTCTCCTGTTGATAAATAATGCGTTATTGCAGCATACCAGGAGGGAATAGATGCCGTATCTATTTTAAATATCATCTCTATGTCACTACCTTCAGCCACAGATTCTTTCGGCTCCCCAAAGTCCACTAGACATTCCACGATGCCTTGCAACCTTGGTGGCTTACTCTTGATTTCATAATCAAATTCCTGCAAAGTGATCAACCACTTCGCTAAACGATCAGGCGGCTGTAACTTATTCATCAATAGTCGAAGTCCCTCCGCCTTCGTATAAAGCACCACTTTTTCATAGAGAATGTAATGCCTGAATTTCTTGGTCCCAAAGACCATCGCTAGACACAGCTTCTCCATGTAGGTGTAATTGATTTCGGATACCCCCAGCTTCCGACTAGCAAAAGCAATCGGGTGGTACCACTTCTCTTCCCAAATTTGGGCTAAACAACAGCTGATACTATACATGGTGGCTGCTGAGAATATATAGAACACCTCACCTCTTTTAGGTGCTTTTAAAACGGGCGCTCTTGCTAGCTCTTGTTTCACATCCTCGAATGCTACCTTACAAGGGTCACCCCATACAAACGAACAGCTAAAGGACAATAAATTTGTAAGCGGCAACGTTCTTTCTGCTAAGGCGTTAATGAATCTACGGTAGTAACCAACCGAAGACAGAAAGCTATGAACTTCTTTCGGAGTGCGTGGTGGACCCATGGCAATTATAACTTTGACCTTTTCGAGGTCTGTCGCAATTCCTACCGAACTGACCACATGGCCCAGCAACAGCCCATAAGGTACTCCAAAAGCACACTTCCGTGGGTTTAGGGCGATGCAAAATTGTCTACAGCGCTCAAAGCATTTTCTCAAAATGATCAACTGCCTTTCTCTCATGGTGGCGGCCCCTAAGTCATCAATAAACACCCTCAACTCTTCAGGGGATATGTCATCGAATGTCTTATCTGCTGTCCGTTGCCACGAACCAGGCGCATTGCATAAACCAAAGGCCATCACATGGTACGCAAAAGTACCAAATACAGTTATAAAAGTTGTTTTCAACTTGTCCTCTTCTGCAATTGCCATTTGGTTATATCCTGCAAAGCAATCCATAAATGAATATATCTCCCTACCCGCTAATTGATCCAAAATCTGGTCAATAAATGGTAATGGGTAGTAGTCCTTAACTGTCTGCTTATTCAGCTCCCTAAAGTCTACACATAAACGGATCTGATTATTCTTCTTCTTTCTAATCACAACTGGCGAACACCATTCCGTGTGTTGCACAGGAAAAATCAAACCCGCTTTTCGAAGCTTCTGTAACTCTTCAAACAGCCCGTCCCTCAATTCGAAAGGCATACGCCTTACTTTCTGCCGTACAGGACGACTGCCCTCTTTCAACGGAATTGTATGAACAGCAAGGCTAGGAGGGATGCCTCTCAACTCATCATAACTCCAGGCAAAAATATCACGGAACTCCTGGATCAAGGCCACATAGTCCTCCCTTTCTGCTGAGCTGAGCATAGAGCCTAATTTGATTGGCCGCGAATCATCAAGCGTACCAAGGTCTAGCTCGATAACATCTGCATCTCTTATACGATCTTGGCCCTCTATCGGCTCATTCAAAGTGACCTGATAGATGTCCTCCGTGGTGGATCCCTCTTTGGACTCATCACTCGATGATGTCTCACTAGCAGATAAATCTTCTAATGTCTCCAATTCTGTAGAAGATAGAGGAGCTCTCTCACTCTGCGGGGACTCAGGATAAGCATCAACCACCACACGCTGGGCACCTCTGCCAAATATTAATCGACCGGCAGGTATATCCACTTGGCAATCCGCTTGCAAGATCCAAGGTCGTCCAAGTAATACTTGGTAACTTGGCCGCCCTGCAAAACGAATCACCCTAAAGTCCAACATGCATTCTACATTTGCAACAGTGACATGGACCTTAGTAATGCAGCCTTCCGGCTGTCTCAAACTGTCATCTGCCATTCTGAGAATTGTGGAGGTATCTTTCTGAATTGCAAGACCTAACCTTTCCATCAGTTCAGAACTCATAATGTTAACAGATGATCCTATGTCGACAATGGCATAATCTACTAATATCCCATCGACATAGGCTGCAACCCTTGGGCAATGCTTCTCAGCATGCTCGAACCAGTCATCACCAACTCGCGCAATACCCAAAGGTTCTACGATATACCCGGTACGTAGGATCTTTCTAAATTCTTTACGTACTCCTGGGGAAAGCTTAATAAGCTGTAAGAGGTTCACATCCGGCTTGACTTCGCAAAGAGAGCTCGCCAAATCGAATTCATGATAGTTCGATAGAGCTCGCTTTTCACGCCAAACCATCCGCTCTTTAGGTCGCTGAACTGGCTTTATTGCCTCTTTCTTAACTTTCACCTTCTTCTTTGGTGCTTCCTTATCGGCTTTACTCTCTACGGGCTTCAAAGGTCCCCCTTCTAGGGCAGGATCCAAAACTTGCGTTCCTTTGTCGCCTTGTTTAGGGTTTCCGTCGACAGGCTTATCCATGTCGGCTTCTCTACCCTTTATACCTCTTGTAAGGACAGCTCGTAGATTAGAGGTTTCAGCATCATTAACGCGTACAGCCTCAATCAAACTAACCCCACTACCACTTGGTAGCTCCTCCACTGTAGTCTTTGGTCGTTGAAGTATTTGTTTAGGCCCATTTTCTGGCTGGGAATCATTTCCTTGGGCACGATGATTAACAGGCCTTGGTTGCCGACTACCACGCTGGAGAGAACTGATCTTACTCCAGCAAGTAGCTGCTAGATGGCCAGATTTTCCACAAATGTCGCACTTAACATTTGGGCAATTTCGTGGATAGTGCTGCCCACCACACCATTTGCAACTAAACCTCGACGGTGCACCCTCCTCTGGGTATCTACTTCCTATCAAATTTTGTTGTTTTTTAAGGAAGTTGACATCAACGACTATTTGTCTATACTGCTCCGTAATCATGTCGGTATAATGCTTCATCATGTCCTTAACCTCGCCAAGAACATTAGAAGAACTCGACTCATAGCCTTGGTCATTACCATGTCGTTCAATCGGCCTAACAATTCGATTAGGCACTGGTTGTTGAGCCACAGGCATGGTATTAGGATTGACCGCCTGGCCTCCACCATTTGGAGCCATTTGACTGCCCGTCGGCATCGACATGCTAGGGGGAGCTGGTAATAAAGGGACATTCTGTATCATGTTCCCTCTCCCATTAGGATTAGCCATCGCTATCCCTTGGCCACTACTGCCATTGGCTATTGCCATATTGTTTCCCAATACTAAACCCATGTTCGAATTGCCTCTAGAAGCATAGGCTGCTTGTAGTCGGGATTCCACCTCTTGTGCTCGTGTAATGGCAGTATCTATATCCCCCAAGGGGACACTACTCAACTGCAATTGGATATTAAAGTCCAAACCATGTAGGAAATATTGCAATTGGGCAGCTGCGGGGATAGGGATAGAGGTGTCCAACTTACGGAAGACCTCTTTTATCTTCTTCGCATAAGCATGAATATCCTCGTGTGGATCTTGGCGGGTCACGTTGAGTACACGCAACCAATATTGCCCACCCCTTTCAGGGGCAAACTCCCTTCGGAAAGCTCCATGAAATGCATCAATGTTCAATATAGTTCCGGCTTCTAAACCATGATACCATATAGCGGCTCTTCCTTTGAGAGTCATGTTGAAGAACATCATTAAATGTCCTTCCTCTTGAATGCGACAGTTAAACATCAACTTTTGAAACTCCCTAATGTGGAGTTCCGCATCTTCCTCAACTAGCCCATTAAAAATGGGTAGCGGGTAACCTAGAGCCGGCAAATCCGTCGTTCCTGCTGGAATTGCAATAGGCTGCGCCATGACGCGGATTGGATTTGCACTAGGTATAAAGACCGGTGGGGTTACACCTCCCGCAATTGACGTGGACTGACTTATGGCAGGAAGGGGAGCACTAGAGCTTCCACCTTCTCCTAACTTACTGCTTGTGGTCCTAAGACCACTAGATCCACTCCCTCGTAAGGGTTCAGCACCGCTACGCTTAGGGGAATATCTCCTAAAAATTTCAGCACGTCGCCTAGCTCTTTCGTCTCTTTCTTGCTTTTGGATTTCTGCTAGACGATGCTTATCAATAAATAACGGATCAAGCTCAGTATCCTCTGGCATAAACTACTAGTTGGTCCTTAAACAACCAGGATTCGAGAACCGCCACTTTTGAGCAGCTCCCGGCAGATGCACCACTGATGGACCTAAAAACGGGCCGGCACTGGCTCATGCACTAGCCGGACCTCGTCACTATGCGCAAGACAACCCCTCGGCCTCGCGGCCAGGAGCGTCTATCAAAATCTCTGCCTTCCTAAACATTGCGTTTGTAATACGTTGTAGTCCAACTGATCCTAACCCAATATTGCTCCTCAGAGGGAGTCCCTTTCACATAGCCAAAAGGCTCGAATCACATACACATGGGGTTCCTCCTACGGCTGAATGCCGTCAACCCTCTGCGACTCTCCTACACCTTAGGGATTGGCCCCTCGATGCGTCGCTCCACATTTAGACATTTCGCACAAACGTCGCTCAAGGTACCAAATAAACGTATCCAGGAATGTACCATTTCCTCACTTGCTGTCCCCTATAACCCTCGTCTATCCTACAGCATAGGAACCTCACGCTCTCAACGGTGGGTCACAGGCCTACTGAAAACAATTGCTATGCATATCCAAGAGCTAACTCTGATACTTTTAATTTCCTCTAAATGATCATGCAAAGAGGTGGATGCCTAGTGCTCAAACATTTTAAAAAACCAGCAGCGTGCAAGTGCAAAACATCTCTTTCATGCTTTTCTTTCTAACCGCTTTGTGCTTCGCTGCAACACCTAGCACCGAAGTGATCTTCGTGCTACTAGGTTTTATTTTTTATCATTATTATTCCGTCCTAGATGCGATGCATATAAAATCAGCAAATTATCCCTCATGCTCAGCGGCATTTAACCATTTTTTCCACAACTCTACCCTTCCCCGTTGATAGTGCATCATTGCATTCATTTCTTTTAGGGTTTACTTGTCATTTTATGTGGAGAAAGGAAGGAAACACGCACTAAAACATATAAACAAGGCTGAACTGAAGCATAACTTCATGCCCCAGCCTTGTTATACATCAACAAACATAAATCCTATTTTTCTATATTTTTCGTAGCCCCAAATGTATTTTTCCCCTATTTTTCATGGTTTTTTTTAATCATTTTCCCCCCATTTTCTTCATTTTCTTGTATTTTTTTAAATTGCTGAAAATGAAAACCAGTTTGTGGGCTGTGGCCCTTAGTTCATTTGCAACAAAATTGAAAGATTAGTTGATGTGTATCGACGGTTTTCCCCCTTTATACGCCCAAAACCCTTGTTTTTCCCCATTTTTCATGGTTTTCGGGTTTCTTGACATTATTTCGAGCCATGAAATGCATGTTTTTCATAATTTCTGGTTATAAACAGTAAGAACTCAGAAGAATCAGCAGCATAATCAAATCTTAGTCCATATGAACGGCATTCCATCAATCAAAAGCATAAAACACTAAATTTTCTTTGTAATTTTTTAGTTTACCGCTTAAACGCGTGTTTCGGGTTTCTTTTCCATGGCTGTAGATTTGGAAAACAACAACACTTCATGTCCAGCAACATCACAAATCACCATTCTCAGCCCGTGGAGCAATCCGATCCATGCCGGACAAGCCTCCATCATTCTTTCTTCATTGCTCCTTCCCACACATGAACTGCCTCTTAGAAGAGAGAAAGAGAGGAGAGAGAAAGACTAGAATCAGAAATTTCAAACCAGGCCATCATTCGACGGGCGAAGGGCGGCGATATGATCAGCATACGGAGTGTAGGCAAGGGCCAATGTCAAACAGGAGGGGTGTTTGCAGGCTGGGAGAAGCACCACCATCATCCAAGCGCATTTTTCGGCGCCATCTCTGATCACGCCCTCCTCACGATTTCTTGCATCTCTCCTCCCCAAAGTTTCATGTGACATTTAAATTTTTTGGGCTCCCAAGGGTCATGCCCACTTTGGCCAAAAATAAGTCCACCTTTTCAAATCTTGACCGGTTTGTGGCCTTTCCCCTCGTCTGGACTCGGAATCGAGCTCTGAAAAATCCTGGGCGTCCGGCTTAGCATCCCGCATTGGCCAGTAGCTCGTGCCAACCCGCCGACTGTCTGAAAAATTATGAAAAATCACCAAGTGTCGCTCGGGCGCCTTTAAAGCACTTTGGCGCTTAAAATCGTCCTAGATCGAGCCGCCGCCTTTGACGGTGAATATTTTTCCCTTGATCTTCATAATTTTAGCTATTTTTAAGCACTTTCCGTCACCTAAATTCCACTCTCAGGCTCAGGAGGGGTGACAGTTCTATTCCATCAGGGGATACAAAGACATATCCAGTTAGTGAGACGAGATGAGGAGGCCAGTTACATATGGATCAGAGTGCAGATATCAGATGAGAGATGGATCTATATGGCAGTATGCTACTTTTCACCACGAGGGTCCAGATATGCTACTACGCAGGGTGATATTCAGGCCAGAGATTCCCCCTCCCCTTATTCACAGCTCTTAGAGGACATTATTCTGTATTCTAGTTTGGGTGAGGTCTTCCTTATGGGGGACTTCAATGGGCGCACACAGAGCCGACAGTGTGAGAGTTTTGATATGGAGCAGCTAGAGATCATGAGAGCATTAGACCCTGAGGAGTTGGGGATCAATAGGGAGTCAACAGATACTGGGCCAGACGCCAAAGGGTATGGAGAGCATTTACTTGAGCTTGGTAGTAGACATCATCTCGTTATTTATAACGGGATGGCACAATGGCCATATTCAGGAGGTCTTACATGCTTCCCACATGGGGGGGTGAGAGTACTGTAGATTATTTGCTCGGACCGATCGATGGGATGCATATTATCGAGTCCTTCGACCTTGGGAGACTTCTACTGGGTGCCGATCACACCTTTCTCAGTTTCTCACTCCTCACCTCATTACCATCACCACCTGCAGATATCATACCCCACATGCATACTACCATACACTTCACTCATGAGTTCTCACATGTTTACTCACAGCATCTGGAGGAGCACATCATGTCACTTGATCCATATGCACCCCTTGATACACTGACCACTGATGTCACACGCATTCTGCATGATTCTGCTACACTCAGTTTTCCACATCACACATACACGCACCCCCCTCGGACCGATACCATGCCACAGAACAGGTGGTATGATGATGAGTGCAGAGATCTACGTCGACAGCTACGCGATTTGGAGGCCAGAGGAGAGATCACACACAGACAGGCTCAAAGACGCATGCACCGCTTGACCCATCGTAAAAAGTGGGAATGGGAGGAGGAGAGATATTGGGATATATACCACCTTCTTATGAGCAGAGATTGTGCAGAGGCATGGAGGCAGATTAGAGAACCACGCTCATCCACACTGATACATGACCCTGCAGTATGGCATGGATACTCACAGAGTTTATATCATGTACCCGCACAGCCACTGATACCCACACCATGTACACCGAGACCAAGTATTTCATCATTTTTCACCACTAGTATGGTGAAACATGCTATCTCACGGTTACAGCATGGCCGCGCTCGAGACCAGTTTGAACTTCGGGCAGAGCATATTATATATGGCAGAGACACATTGGCTTCACTCATTGCTCACCTCTTCAACCGTGCATTGTCTGAGGGGTTCCCTGACTTGTGGACAGAGCACACCATTGTACCTATCCACAAGTCAGGGGATCCTATGGATCCTAACACATATAGGACCATCATGATTGGGCCAGTTTTGTCCAAACTTTATGGCAGGGTGATGGAGGAGGAGCTCAGCACGCTGGCAGAGAGAGAGTGCATGCGCACACCCGGACAGGCAGGGTTCAGACGGGCATTTTCTACCATAGACCACATCTTCACTCTCCGTTGTCTAATAGACTAGACATGAGTGAAGAAACATAGATTGTACTGTTGCTTTGTGGATTTCCGCAAAGCCTTTGACACGGTTCCGAGAGAGAGGCTTTTCAGACGCCTACTTGATCTGGGGGTGGATGATGACATGATGTGGGGTATTTATGCACTATATGAGCGGGTTACTGGCAAAGTCAGATGTCCGGGAGGTAAATCAGATTCCCTTGTGAGCACCATTGGTGTGAAGCAAGGATGCCCACTCTCACCGACTCTATTTGGGCTATACATTGATGAGATAGCAGAGTTTATTCAACAGCGAGCCGGTGGAGGTATAGATCTCAGTGGAGCCACAGTTCATATCTTACTATATGCAGATGACATTGTGTTGGTCTCAGACTCAGCTCAGGGATTACAGCAACATTTATTAGCATTGGATGATTTTTGCATACAGAGAGGCATGACAGTGAACCTTGGTAAAACCAAGGTTCTTATATTCCATACATCAGCCCAGATACGCAAACAGAGTATTTTCATGGCAGCAGGAGGGAGTATTGAGGTCACTGGATCATATGTATATTTGGGAGTCACCTTTACAGCAGCTTCAGGGACTTTCTCGATGACACAGGCAGCTCGTGACCGCCTTACTAGAGGATATTCAGCATTGGCTCTTATGGAGCGACAATGTCATCAGGCACATTTCTAGGAGCCCCGCACCAAGGGATGGCTCTTTGATACTCTAGTCACTCTAGCATTGATGTATGGAGCAGCTATATGGGGGCCAGGCCTTGCCGATTATGTATGGACATTGATGGAGAGACCTCAGGTGATCATGATATCTAGATTGATTCGCAGCAAGGCCTCAGTCCCACATGACATTGTGCGAGCAGAGCTTGCCACACCACCCATGCTAGTCGAGGCATTATTTTAGACAGTCTGCTTCCTACACAGATTTCAAGATATGGACAGAGATCGCATTGCATATAGAGCATATATGGCATCTCAGAGCGGGGGATACCACATCATGGTATGCACAGACTAGAGCTTGGTTTGACAGACATGGGCTGGACATTGATAGACTCCCACCTCTTCTATATGATACTCAGGCTCCCACTTACACCCTCTCTCTCTCTGAGAGGAAAAGAGTCATCAGACAAGAGATGTGGCATATTTATATACAGAGGACATGGGTCAGCCCTGCACAGCCACTGCCATCGAAGATGGCACATTATTATACACAGTTCTTGAGGATATCAGAGCAGGGATTCATAGAGATTCCGAGATATATGCAGATCTATATGCCACATCGATTGAGAGTTCTTATTGGATAGCTCAGGGTATCATCACATTAGCTTATGATTGAGAGTGGCAGAGCCAGTGGCATCCCGCGGGAGGAGAGGATATGCCCCCTTTGCAGATCAAAGGTGGAGAGTGAGGAGCATTTTGTTCTCAGATGCCCGGCATACTTAGAGTTGAGATCTAGATACACATTGAGCAGCTCACTTCAAGAATGTATGACTGATATGGAATAAGAGATCATTTGGCCGTTTTCTGGGAGAGGCATGGTACATCAGAGAGCAGAGCACACAGCGGGTCCCAGTCAGAGAGGGGCCCACCCAAACGACTATTACACAATTCTTTCAGACAGATAGAGTGAGAGCTACTGTACCAGCCTCCAGCCAGACCTTCGGGCTCACACTACAGCAGGCTGAGGACCAGCGTACCCGACGCCGCACGAGGATCCGTGGGTTTCGGACCCCACAGCCACACCGACAAGAGATCCGGAGGATTCTTGATCTACATCGACAGCAGACTGAGATCCGACGACACTCGATACATTGGATCTCAGATCTCCAGTTTGCTCTTTCTCCACCGCCGATGTACCACATCCTGCATCCAGGAGGGATCACCTGCTATTAGCGACTTCGACGACTGCTACTACATCCCAGGATAGTATATCTCCCTGCATCTGTTACATATACACATCGCACCACTTTATCATAGCCGACAGTTGTTCCCCTATCACAGCCGACATTTGTTCCCCTTTTGTAGCCATTATTTGGAGTACCAAAGCTACATACGCACATATACATACACAACACTTATCACACTCACAGCACCGTATTTTCAGTTTCCAGTTTTTAGCTTTTCATTCAACACTTTTATTTTGGATAGATGGACCTCATCAGTTGTATCACACTTTGCCTCATAGGCCAGTTTTGGTCTTTAGAAGACGTTAATATAACTTTCTTTCTTTCTCTTCTCTTACTCTCCCTTTCCTCTCTTTTCTCTCTCTACCTCTCTCTCTCTCTTCCCACTCTTCTTCTTCTTCTCTCTCTCCCTTCTCTCCTTCTTCTCCTTCTTTTCTTCTTCTTCTACTCTCTCTTGCTCTCTTCCTACTCTTCTTTTTCTTCTCTCTCTCTCTCCCTTCTCTCCTTTTCCTTCTTCTTCTCTTCTTCTTCTCGTCTCTCTCCCTCTCTTCCTACTCTTCTTCTTCTTCTTCTTCTTCTTCTTCTTCTTCTCTCTCTCTCTCCCTTCTCTCCTTCTTCTTCTTCTTCTCCTCTCTCTCCCCCTCTCTTCTTCTTCTTCTCTTCTTCTTCTCTTCTTCTTCTCTTATTCTTCTCCTCCTCTTCTTCTCTAATTTCTCTCTCCCTCTTCTGCTTATTCTTCTCTTCTTCTCTACTCTCTCTTCCTCTTCTTCTTATTCTTTTCTTCTTCTCCTCTCTGAGACTCTCTCCTTCTCTCCTCTCTCCCTACCTCTCTTCTTCCTACCCGAGCAACAATAGGTCACAGCCTTCCCAGCCTTTTTTTTCCATCCTCTTGACGATGGGGGTTTAAATAGGTATTTGGGGGGGGGGGGGGGAGAAATTAGTAATGGCAGTCCCCCCTTCCACCTCCCAGGGCATGCGGCAGTGGCCCCCCTTCCACCTCCCATCACGTGACAGTAGCCCTCTTGGCACATCCATGGCCGTGGTAGCCTCCTAACAGCCCCCTTGCCTCGTTCGTTGACATGATCGTCCCCACTCCCCTCACGTTTTCTGCCAGTTGGCAGCGTAACCAGAGGGTTAATTCTTTTTTAATTTAAAAAAATCATTTTATTAGGGGGGAGGGGAGTCTTACGGTGGGACTATTACATCTAGCCAGGTGATCCATCATCAATGTCCGCACGTGTTGAGCTTGCCATCTCAACACGTTTCAATGAGGCAAATGCCTCCCTGGAATTTGTATCTATGGTGTTCTGAGTGAGAATGGTTTCAATAAGTGACTCAAGTAGTATAGTACATCATTCCCTAGGGCTCAAACCATCCATAGCAACCTGTTATTTTGATGTTCCCTTTAGATGCATTTGTTGTCCCTTGATAGAAGCATTCACGTGCTTAGAGTATTCCAAATCCATCACCTCTGGGGAGCAATGATTGTAGCACTTCTATGCTTGGCATGCTCCTCAAGGGGCCCATGCAGCCTCCATAGTCTTTTTCTTACTTCCATTCACTCTATTGGTGAGGGCCTTAGAAAAGAAGGGAAAGGACCCTAGTAAAGGATTGGGGCGTCGATAGTCTCAACCATTGAATCTTGAGAGAGGGAAGCCATTGCTAAAGGCCTTGAGCTTGACTCCATGACAAGAACCAAGGCAAGGCAATCTAAACTGCATGAATCTTCACCACTGCTAGCTTCTCTACTGTATGCATGTGTCATGGCATTGGCACATCTATCCTTCTCTGTTAAATCAAGGTAAACATTGCAATCTCTATCTGCAAATCGTGCAAAGGTCTTTGGCCCTTTCTTTTTCTTGGAGTGCCAACGCCTTTTTAAAACCTCCACAATGTCAGCACAATCATCCTCCACATCAGTCAATGAGCTATGGCCAGGCATGTGGGAGAAGCCATTCGGTCTCACAAGAGAGGTGGCATGTTCCTTCCTCTTTGAACTTGGCTTCACCCCTACCTCTTCTGTAGCTAGAAGGTTGTCTATAGATCCTGGAGCCACAAATTTTAGGATAGTCTTGTCCGCCTCAGAATGGCACAAGGCCGTACAAAGGGAGGACGCATCATCAAAGTCAAGCTTACACTTGTTGCTGCTACTACGAAGCTTCTTGCTGGGGGGGCGGCAAGAGCAAAACATATTGAGAGTGGTGGGGGCAAGAGAGGAGTGGAGCTTGATGGAGGAAGAAGTCAAGCAGTGGTAATGTAGGGCTAGGCAGAGGCTTCTACGGGGGGCCATGCGGGCATGACTTGTTACAAGTGCAGCAGTTGTGGATGTCAGAATAGATGCCACTTATATATCATACACCTAACAAACGATGTGCTTGGCAGGAAGTTTACAAGTGTGGCATCTCGCCAATCCATCCACCCCTCTTGTCAATTCTACATAATAAACATGCATGCCTCTCTTATAAACCACACAACCATCTATATATATACTCTCTCATGCTGCTTACACACTGCCTTTGCCCGCCTGCGCCCAGCTGTTGGTGTGTATGTCTCTAAACCACTAGCACATAAACACATACTTTAAATCTCATGTTAGTGGGTTATGAAAGTGCGGCATATTCTAACATGCCTAAGAAATATTAGTTATGGAAGTTCTAGATTTTCAAACATTGATGTGATATGGATCTCTCCATGGAGCATAAGGACTTATAGCTTGAAAGAAACCATAAAAAGCATAGACTAATAAATTCATTTTTACATAAAATTTAACACAAGTACATATCATACCTCACACAATTAGGGTAAGTTTCCAACCACAAAAATTAAATGTAGAGGCACCATCTTATAAAGTATGATCTTGATTTGTGTTAGCTTTAGATTTATTTTTTAGCTTCACCACATTTCCTCTTGATTAGCATCACCATGTCGAGAGAATCATTGGCACAATTCTTTGTCATTGATATATACAAATAATATTTTACATTCAACTACACTTCATGCCAAAAACACATTACCTTAGTGACTTGATCACTAATAGCAAATCTTGAACTTTCGGTAAATCTTGAACCTGCAGACCTGCAAAATGTTCAATGAGCCCCTTCCAAACTTTCAAACCTACATGATAAGAAGGCATGAATAAGAGAGAGAGAGAGAGAGAGAGACTCTGAGAGAGAGAGGGGGGGCAACTTGGAGGAGTCATACCTGGATAACCCCTTCAATATTTAATATGATTGACCTACATGCAGCTTCAAAACAAAACACCAATCAACTCACTCCAAATGTGCATGAGAGGGATTAGTTAATTCATGTTTACTATAATTAACCACAAGTATAGCTCAAGTTCTACGATACACATACCTTGACAAATTTAGTGACTCCATGCACTTGAAGTAGTAATTCTTGCCCCAATCAAGGCCTATTTATAAATATCCTTATAAATTCAAGAAAAATTTATAGATAAGGATATTTATAAATAGGCCTTGAATGCACATGATGTAGAGGATATACATATAGTAACTTCCCCGAGGCAGGGGCCTTGGGGTTGTCACATCTGGTTGCTCTCTTGACTTTGTGTGGTGGAAATAATATGCAGTAGAAAACAAAGAGAGAGAGAGAGGCTGTATTACAAGTTTGTCACCTGCTCGTTTCAGGGAGAGAAGGACAATTGGAAGAGGTGCAGGCTATGGCGAATGGGAGGAGGTGCAGGCTATGACAACTGGAAGAGATGCAAGAGGCTACTACTTGATGTGACTAGGAGAGAAGAATGATTGGAAGAGGTCTGCTGCTCGACGCATGCTATGGCAAACATCTTCAAAAACCTAGGTTGGATTGTACTGGCAATCCAACCACAAGGCATCTACTATCACTTTGTGCTTGAAAACTAGAGACCTTGCACTAGCCGATAGTTAAAATGGGGCAAAAGAAAATGCCATGTCTCTATGAGAGCTCACAAGATTTCATGTTTTGCAGATGTGGAATACGTCATGACTCATAATAAAATATACTGGGGCAAACTAACCTTGCTGTTGTGATTGTCCCACCATTGTGAGGGATCTTTAAACTCGATGCTATCAGCTTTGGGATGGTGTTGTTGGAGCTTATCATTGGGTGGTGGTTGATTAATGAATATTTGTAAAGATTCTTCCAAAGATTGGAGAAGTGCAGAGGAGTACCTAATTTTCATGTTGCACACTATCTTGGCTTTTCATGCTCAATAGCCTTAGGGTCACCATCGTAACTTGTGAAAATGGGTAGCTCACGTCTCCACCTTTGTCAAGATTTAAAATTTTCCTCACACATACACACACACATATCCTCTATGTGTGTGTGTGTGTGTGTGTGTGTGTGTGTGTGTGTGTGTGTGTGTGTGTGTGTGTGTGTGTGCACGCCCGCATGCGAGAAAGTTCATGTAATATTTCCACATGATCGTATCACTTCTCACACGCCGTGCAAACCCTGTGCAAAGGGTATCTCTCGCATTTGAATTATTAGGCCACGTAATGTGTGAGCCGCACAAGAGAAATAGGGCTTCTGCGAATGGTAAATCGAACCGGGTGTTAAAAAACCGCAAGCCGCACGAAAACACCCTCTTGGGAGGGGCAATTTAATTAATTAAATGCAAATTCTTTTGTATGTTTATCCCTTCCCCCAGCCGATGCATGGCTGGAGGAAAGGGAGTGTGTGGGGGGGGGGATGGGAAAGTGGGGGTTTGCATGGGAAGTTCCCCACGTGGGGGGAGACCCACTCCCCACCCCCACGGCCTATATAAACACCCCCTTGATGGGGGGTGTGCTTAAGGAGAGAGGAGGAGGATTCTGCCCGCGGACAGAGAGAGAGAGGAAGTCGTGTGTGGGACACACACGAGGAGAGAGGAGGGGGTCTGTGTGCTTGGAAGAGAGAGGAGGAGGTCGTCCGTGAGCCGCCAACTGCCACTGGAAACCGCCGCCGTGCTGCTGCCCAGCCCCGCCCGTAGCCATTCTGCCGTCGCCTGGCCGCCGGACTCCGCAGCTCCGCACCCCGTCCGCCGCGCTAACCACCTCGCCAGGCCGCCAGCCATCGACACGCCTCCACGGCCTGCCCCACGTGCCAGAAGATTCTTTTGGAAGCTTCTATAGAAGCTTCCATAGGGGGGGCCTCCCTAAACCCCTTTCCCACGACCCCAATTTCCCATCCTTTGCCACCCATTTCAAGGGCATTTTTCCACCCCTTGGCCCAAAAAGGCCTTTCCCACGGCATATTCCCCGAAGATCCCTTAAATACCCCGCGACTTTGAAAGAAGGAGACGGTGAGGCCATAAAGACCTCACAGGAACCTTCGACAAGACTTCGGCCAAAGACGTTAAACCCGCAAGCCGTCCAATTACCGCGCCGATTCGAGTTCGTGGGAATTCCGAAGCTTTTGTTGCAAGTTCTATTTCGAAGAGGAAACCATCCGCATACAAGCACAAAGGTAAATCAGAAGTCGAATTTACGACTACGATGGCTCCAAAAAGATCCCAAGAGGCAACCGCGGGAGGCTCGACTCCAAATGTGCAAGTGGACATCACCCCGACACCACAAGTCCAGGTTCTTCCGTGTTAAATTCCGCATAAGGAAATGATTAGGCGCGCTTAGGAAGGAAATTTCATGTTACGTTTAAATTAAAAGCATATGGAAATTGAAAGAAATGCATCTTTTGAACATTATGAAAGATTGAACGATTAGAGAATTAGATGCATGTAGATGGTACCTTATTAAGGTAAAGAATCTAATCCTAAGCAAGGAAACGGAGTTTATATGTGCATTAGTTGCCACCCTAGATATGGTGAATTAAGCGTATATGCACATTAGGTAACATACCTCTCGTAATGATTTCATAAGAAAAGGTTAGCACCATAAGGTTTCATTCGGAAAGAACTAATAGGGTACTAAAATGAACGTATGACTTGCAACATAGTTATAAGATGGAATAGAATAACACTAGTTTCGCTTGAGTATCATCAACGACTTAGTGGCTAGGAGAATGTTAGGAAATTGCGTAGTCTTCATGAGAAAAGGATCAATCATTAAAGAGTCGTAACTAGGTGTAAATGCATGGGATGCCAAAGGATAAACTACAAGGTAGTAGGTACGATTGTTGATGCAAGACCTAGTAGGCCCTAGGGAAAGTTAGTAACCAAATTATCGTGCACCAAGGAAAGATTGTATGATTCGCCAATGCATAAGTTTCGAGAGCATAGACTACAAAGTATAGGCTTGATTAATTAGGAAAGTTAGCGTACAGATTAGCAAGTAATTTTATCTCACCAAGGAAACGGCAATCAATCGCATGTTTACGCGAATTGGATTCCGTTAGATTTGGTTTATCACCCTAGAAGGATCATTCTTGTCGCAGAACAAGCGTAATTGAATTGACTAGGTAATATAAACATCAAGGATTCGTATAAACATGACTGAGTCAATATGATAGGAATCCTAAGAGATAACTAGGATTTAGTGCAAGGATAATTCGACCCCGCTTAAGACAAAAACTGTGAGTCTAAGGATCTTACACGCATTCACAAAATGTCGAAGCGATTGGTTGTTTATGCATGAAAGGATCTAAGGTTTTATCCTAAGGATCAGTCGTCTTAATGAAGGAACTCGGAGGAGTTGCATAATCTAGAATCATGAGCCAAACCTAATTAGAAATGACTGGAGGATATCCCAAAATCCTATTACTCGGCTAGGGTTAAATTCCGTGATCGGAACGCTAAGGAATGGATAGAAGGATTCTGTGGAATAGATGCAATAATTGTGCACAAAGCTGCAATATTGTATAGATTTTGGATTTGTCCGCAAAGAGTCTTGTCATCTCTCGAAATGAGATCAGCAAGTTATTGAAAGAATTTAACTTACAAGAGGATGAGTAATCATCCTGTTAACTCACTTTCCTTGGAAAAGTAATTGCCAAGGGAAAGGAAGATTAGGCGTTGCCTTGAAGCAAATGACCGACAATAAACTAAGGCGACATGGTCGCTGGATCCTGCCACAACAAACCTAATGTATTGGAAGGGTATGACCCTGACCCTAAGAATGATAGGAATCTTGCCAAGTTGCAATTGATTCTGGATCGAATGCGGGTTGCATTCGGAGGAAAAGGAGTTACTCCTTGACAGTTTGCCAGCCAAACGGCCATTGGAATTTGATTGTGTTTGTAAAAGTTAGAAAGGACTGTTTGCATTGTTTGCTCAATGAACTAAAGAATGAAAATATATCTAAAGCTTCAGGTTGGTGCTTGAGAGGCAGCTTCAGTTACCCCCGACTGCCTGCCTGGCCCTAACCAAGGGGGTTGTGAACCGCGCCGGGAACGTGGACCGAACCCGCCGTGAGAGGTCTCTCCGTTGAGTTCTGCTTGGAGCAGGAGGACGCTTGGGTGCCAGGGGGGGCTCTGGCTGTAAATCCCTCGCCTTCCGGGTCCTGCACAAGAGACTAACGTGACTCGGGATTGGATCTCGAGGCCCGCATACTAGTCTACGGGTGGAAACTTGGGATAGTAATCACAGGAAGGATTACTGGATAGCCTTCGGGCGGATTATGAATACGCCTACGGGCGGGAACTCCTTGTATTTCAAAGATAAAAGGATATAATGATAATAAAGGAGTTGTTTGGCATTGTTTTCTTTATGTCCTGTGATAAGATTACGTGAAGGAACCAGTGCTTAACAGGGTTAATCAAGGAAGCTGTTTGTATGTGTCAAACTAATGTGGTAGGTAATTACATAACTAAAACAAACCAAGGAAAGTGCGGAGGATGGACCATGGGTCCGTCCTATGGATGGGTGGTCCCGGTTAGCCGGGAACTTTTCTCAAGGTCTTCAACGGACATCACCAAAGCAAGCAAGGAGAACAATGACTTGGAAATACCAATTACCCGATTCAAGCTGTTTTAGGGGAACGGAATGGGACTATGCCTTTTGGCAAAGAGGTCGAGCCTTGCATCCCTCTCGTTTCCCATTCTCCTTGAACCAAGTGCAGCATGAATCCACTTCAGACCGGGCGTTCTGCGTAAAGTAGTTCGATCAGGTCTGACGCTAGTCGTTGTTAGCAAACGACCAAACAATTCCGTTCGATCCTAAGTGGAAAGCGCCCAGGACACTTCCGTTACGGGGCAGACGCGGAAAGTCCTAGATTACAAAACCCGCAACATTCCATGGGAGTGCCGGGTGGAGTCTTCTAGACAACCTTTCCGATGGACTGCTAAGACGTGTCCTAGAGGATGTTAGAGGACACGTTACAGTTGGTATCAGAGCCGACTTACAATGGAATTGTTTTCATAAGATTTCATTAGAAGTGAAGTAAATAATTTGTTCCTATCCAAACATTTTCTCATCTTCAATACTGTCTTCCAGAATTACGAGGCGTGGAATAAATTTATGGTGTTCCGGATCATGTTCATGACTGCGATGCATTCTCCGCATTATAGGCAGAGAATTGAGATGATGAACATCTTGGAGCGGATTTATAACCCATCACCTCTATATATAGAGCAAAGATGGACTGGGTCTTCAGGAATCTACTACATAGCTGCCCACCGGTTTGTTTATCTACAAACCAACTTGAAGAGGATCAAGTGGTTGGAAGATTTGAAAGTCGTGAAGCTGTTCATTTTTGTGGAAGCTCACGTGAATTCGACTTTGCATATTCAAGGTCGGAGGGTTGAATTAAACTCATATGTTTATGAGGAAGTAACCCGTGTAATTCCAGCTGATAGGATCAAGGTATTGGGACGCCATGGGAAGTATGGTTTCCAGCGGAAAGGATATCCCGAACTCCCGATGAATTATCGATTCCTAAAGATACATGACCCAAAACCCTACTATTACATAGTTCCTGTAGACAAATCCAATACTATGTTGTTCTCCCCAAACTAGATGTAAAGACTGGAGATGTTGT
Organism: Lygodium microphyllum; assembly: GCF_053477565.2. Lineage (NCBI taxonomy): Eukaryota > Viridiplantae > Streptophyta > Polypodiopsida > Schizaeales > Lygodiaceae > Lygodium > Lygodium microphyllum. Next base: position 7,549,489 of record NC_141143.1, on the reverse strand, counting down.
ATGAGGCTACGCCATATAAATATAAATAAGGACTTCTTTTTATCACTATCCGATTGTGCATCAGGGTTGTTGCAAAAAGTCTAGTTGCTTCATGAGTTACGAATTAGCTGAACTAAAGATAAGCTAATGGCAATTATCATATAATAACGTTAAGAAAACTTTTTACGCCAGGCACAACCCTAGGTACAGGTTCCAAATTCGCCCCCTACATCAAGTACTACTGTGATCCAGGAGAAGAAGTTCCTCCTCAAACAAATAAAGCCACCCGAGTTTGACGGGAGAGGCAGATTCGTCCAGTCGGACGCTGAGATTTGGATTGAATCTATGGAGGACTACTTCGAAGCCGTTGGCACTGCACCAACCAATCAGGCCATGCTCGCCAAATTAAAACTCACCGGTGAAGCCAGACTATGGTGGAAACAATGGTGCAGGGATCAAGGGATTTCAGAGGGGTCCGTCACCTGGGAGAAGTTAAAGCAAGCCGTACAAGGGAGATATTTTCCACCAGCATATCGTACTCAGAAAATGAATGAGTTTTATGAGTTAAAACAGTTAGGACTCACGCTTGACGCATACTACTCTAAGTTTGTCTCACTCTTGAAGTATGCGCCACGAATGGACACGACACAGCAGGTGTCCAAATTTTGCGTAGGCTTAAATCCACCTGTAAATACCCGTCTCGAATCTATGAGACCATCAGATCTTCAGGATGCACTCATTCGAGCGGCACCCATAATTCAGGAAGTGCAAGCTAAACCAAGGAGTATTAAGAATTGGTCTTATAGCGACCCAAGCGGAGGAGCATTCAGACCCCAGGTTAAGAGAGTTCAAGGTCACAATCAGGGACAAAGAAAGAAGGCAAGGACAAATAACGTCAACAACTTTGTTCCTACTCACGGTAATGGCCGAAACATCCGATGTTTCCACTGCAATGAACTCGGTCACTTCAGAAAGCAATGCCCCAAGCTCAGCGAGGGACACCGTCAAGATATTGGCCACGGTCAGGGAGGGACAGTTGAGATCTAGAACCTTGAGAGAATGCCTCGTCCAGTGGCAAGATTATTCCGAAGAGGATGCTACCTGGATGGATGAAAGCTCTCTCAATCTTCAATATCCCCAGCTTATCTCGAGATGAGGACATCTCGATTCTTCTAAGGGGGAGAGAATGTAATATTTCCACATGATCATATCACTTCTCACACGCCGTGCAAACCCTGTGCAAAGGGTATCTCTCGCATTTGAATTATTAGGCCACGTAATGTGTGAGCCGCACAAGAGAAATAGGGCTTCTGCGAATGGTAAATCGAACCGGGTGTTAAAAAACCGCAAGCCGCACGGAAACACCCTCTTGGGAGGGGCAATTTAATTAATTAAATGCAAATTTTTTTGTATGTTTATCCCTTCCCCCAGCCGATGCATGGCTGGAGGAAAGGGAGTGTGTGGGGGGGGATGGGAAAGTGGGGGTTTGCATGGGAAGTTCCCCACGTGGGGGGAGACCCACTCCCCACCCCCACGGCCTATATAAACACCCCCTTGATGGGGGGTGTGCTTAAGGAGAGAGGAGGAGGATTCTGCCCGCAGACAGAGAGAGAGAGGAAGTCGTGTGTGGGACACACACGAGGAGAGAGGAGGGGGTCTGTGTGCTTGGAAGAGAGAGGAGGAGGTCGTCCGTGAGCCGCCAACTGCCACTGGAAACCGCCGCCGTGCTGCTGCCCAGGCCCGCCCGTAGCCATTCTGCCGTCGCCTGGCCGCCGGACTCCGCAGCTCCGCACCCCGTCCGCCGCGCTGACCACCTCGCCAGGCCGCCAGCCATCGACACGCCTCCACAGCCTGCCCCACGTGCCAGAAGCTTCTTTTGGAAGCTTCTATAGAAGCTTCCATAGGGGGGGCCTCCCTAAACCCCTTTCCCACGACCCCAATTTCCCATCCTTTGCCACCCATTTCAAGGGCATTTTTCCACCCCTTGGCCCAAAAAGGCCTTTCCCACGGCATATTCCCCGAAGATCCCTTAAATACCCCGGGACTTCGAAAGAAGGAGACGGTGAGGCCATAAAGACCTCACAGGAACCTTCGACAAGACTTCGGCCAAAGACGTTAAACCCGCAAGCCGTCCAATTACCGCGCCGATTCGAGTTCGTGGGAATTCCGAAGCTTTTGTTGCAAGTTCTATTTCGAAGAGGAAACCATCCGCATACAAGCACAAAGGTAGATCGGAAGTCGAATTTACGACTACGATGGCTCCAAAAAGATCCCAAGAGGCAACCGCGGGAGGCTCGACTCCAAATGTGCAAGTGGACATCACCCCGACACCACAAGTCTAGGTTCTTCCGTGTTAAATTCCGCATAAGGAAATGATTAGGCGCGCTTAGGAAGGAAATTTCATGTTACGTTTAAATTAAAAGCATATGGAAATTGAAAGAAATGCATCTTTTGAACATTATGAAAGATTGAACGATTAGAGAATTAGATGCATGTAGATGGTACCTTATTAAGGTAAAGAATCTAATCCTAAGCAAGGAAACGGAGTTTATATGTGCATTAGTTGCCACCCTAGATATGGTGAATTAAGCGTATATGCACATTAGGTAACATACCTCTCGTAATGATTTCATAAGAAAAGGTTAGCACCATAAGGTTTCATTCGGAAAGAACTAATAGGGTACTAAAATGAACGTATGACTTGCAACATAGTTATAAGATGGAATAGAATAACACTAGTTTCGCTTGAGTATCATCAACGACTTAGTGGCTAGGAGAATGTTAGGAAATTGCATAGTCTTCATGAGAAAAGGATCAATCATTAAAGAGTCGTAACTAGGTGTAAATGCATGGGATGCCAAAGGATAAACTACAAGGTAGTAGGTACGATTGTTGATGCAAGACCTAGTAGGCCCTAGGGAAAGTTAGTAACCAAATTATCGTGCACCAAGGAAAGATTGTATGATTCGCCAATGCATAAGTTTCGAGAGCATAGACTACAAAGTATAGGCTTGATTAATTAGGAAAGTTAGCGTACAGATTAGCAAGTAATTTTATCTCACCAAGGAAACGGCAATCAATCGCATGTTTACGCGAATTGGATTCCGTTAGATTTGGTTTATCACCCTAGAAGGATCATTCTTGTCGCAGAACAAGCGTAATTGAATTGACTAGGTAATATAAACATCAAGGATTCGTATAAACATGACTGAGTCAATATGATAGGAATCCTAAGAGATAACTAGGATTTAGTGCAAGGATAATTCGACCCCGCTTAAGACAAAAACTGTGAGTCTAAGGATCTTACACGCATTCACAAAATGTCGAAGCGATTGGTTGTTTATGCATGAAAGGATCTAAGGTTTTATCCTAAGGATCAGTCGTCTTAATGAAGGAACTCGGAGGAGTTGCATAATCTAGAATCATGAGCCAAACCTAATTAGAAATGACTGGAGGATATCCCAAAATCCTGTTACTCGGCTAGGGTTAAATTCCGTGATCGGAACGCTAAGGAATGGATAGAAGGATTCCGTGGAATAGATGCAATAATTGTGCACAAAGCTGCAATATTGTATAGATTTGGGATTTGTCCGCAAAGAGTCTTGTCATCTCTCGAAATGAGATCAGCAAGTTATTGAAAGAATTTAACTTACAAGAGGATGAGTAATCATCCTGTTAACTCACTTTCCTTGGAAAAGTAATTGCCAAGGGAAAGGAAGATTAGGCGTTGCCTTGAAGCAAATGACCGACAATAAACTAAGGCGACATGGTCGCTGGATCCTGCCACAACAAACCTAATGTATTGGAAGGGTATGACCCTGACCCTAAGAATGATAGGAATCTTGCCAAGTTGCAATTGATTCTGGATCGAATGCGGGTTGCATTCGGAGGAAAAGGAGTTACTCCTTGACAGTTTGCCAGCCAAACGGCCATTGGAATTTGATTGTGTTTGTAAAAGTTAGAAAGGACTGTTTGCATTGTTTGCTCAATGAACTAAAGAATGAAAATATATCTAAAGCTTCAGGTTGGTGCTTGAGAGGCAGCTTCAGTTACCCCCGACTGCCTGCCTGACCCTAACCAAGGGGGTTGTGAACCGCGCCGGGAACGTGGACCGAACCCGCCGTGAGAGGTCTCTCCGTTGAGTTCTGCTTGGAGCAGGAGGACGCTTGGGTGCCAGGGGGGGCTCTGGCTGTAAATCCCTCGCCTTCCGGGTCCTGCACAAGAGACTAACGTGACTCGGGATTGGATCTCGAGGCCCGCATACTAGTCTACGGGTGGAAACTTGGGATAGTAATCACAGGAAGGATTACTGGATAGCCTTCGGGCGGATTATGAATACGCCTACGGGCGGGAACTCCTTGTATTTCAAAGATAAAAGGATATAATGATAATAAAGGAGTTGTTTGGCATTGTTTTCTTTATGTCCTGTGATAAGATTACGTGAAGGAACCAGTGCTTAACAGGGTTAATCAAGGAAGCTGTTTGTATGTGTCAAACTAATGTGGTAGGTAATTACATAACTAAAACAAACCAAGGAAAGTGCGGAGGATGGACCATGGGTCCGTCCTATGGATGGGTGGTCCCGGTTAGCCGGGAACTTTTCTCAAGGTCTTCAACGGACATCACCAAAGCAAGCAAGGAGAACAATGACTTGGAAATACCAATTACCCGATTCAAGCTGTTTTAGGGGAACGGAATGGGACTATGCCTTTTGGCAGAGAGGTCGAGCCTTGCATCCCTCTCGTTTCCCATTCTCCTTGAACCAAGTGCAGCATGAATCCACTTCAGACCGGGCGTTCTGCGTAAAGTAGTTCGATCAGGTCTGACGCTAGTCGTTGTTAGCAAACGACCAAACAATTCCGTTCGATCCTAAGTGGAAAGCGCCCAGGACACTTCCGTTACGGGGCAGACGCGGAAAGTCCTAGATTACAAAACCCGCAACATTCCATGGGAGTGCCGGGTGGAGTCTTCTAGACAACCTTTCCGATGGACTGCTAAGACGTGTCCTAGAGGATGTTAGAGGACACGTTACAGTTCAATATATACACTTTCAAGTTTCTTAGATCTATCTTTCTCTTTCTCTATATTGCCTTGCATTTCCCACACTGCCTGGACATTAATTTAGACAATGTGTGTTTATATTCGTTGATTCATAGACTTATCTCTCATATCTATCTATCTATCTATCTATCTCTCTCCCCTTTCATTTTCCACTTTTGAGCACTAATTTAGACAAAATGTGTTTATGTTCATTGACTCATAGACCTAGACATGTGTAAGTGTGTAAAACTGCACAAGAGCATTTAGAGAGACCTTCATCTTGGATGTGCCCATAGCATTTCAAAGCTTTTTCATGATGTCCATGTCTAGATATCGAGCAGTTAGGACAATCCACGAGACTACATGTGGTGCTATAAGATTTTTTTGAACATTTCTTGCACTTTTACAAGTGTAGGACAATTAGCATACATGCTCTCTAATGCATTGCCTAGCACAAAATCACCATTTTTCTATTAGCCCCAAGCTATGAACCTTAGCATGATCACACTTATCTCATATCCACATCAAACCTTATCAACTCACACTTAGATAAAAGTACGATGGCAACACTACATGGGAATATTCATTATCTCAAGAGAAATGCATCAAAAATTGTGCTAGAATAATGCAAAAATAGCAATCTAGCTCATAAAGAGCTTACTTTGTCTCTTGTGAAGCTTTGAACTCATCCACATTCTCTTACCTATCATTGTTTCTATTTGTATAGTCAAAATCTACATAAACATTCTCTTGCCTATCATCATTTCCATTTCTATAATCAAAATCTACATAAACATTACTTTTTGGAAAATAAGGTGCAATGTTGCTTTGGAGTAACTACACAACATTTCAAATGCCATTTTTGCTATTGTTGTCATTCCTTATATCCAATGAGGAACTTGAGAGAGTACACCATGTTTCAAGATGATCAGCAAATGGCATCACCATGATCATTTCTTTTGCCATGTATAATTATTACTCACTTGGAAATGAGCTCGTACACTCCAAGGCCCATAGGAAGCATATGTAGAAGATATTCCCGCCTTTGATCACAAAGAAGCCATGGAGTTACTATCATTAAGAGAACATTATGGGTGCACACACCTATTAATTAATAGTCATGCAAGGTTTTTCCACATAAAGATTAGACTTGTAAATGCTTTTACTCAGCTCTATGCACCCAAGTCGGTGCTTCGCACCTAAAGGATAACTCCTAGCCCTCGACCCACATTGCTAGCTCTAAAATTCTTCAACATATCTTGCTAGACTTATCACCTACAAGCCTTTTTCTATTGTGTCAAATTTCTCCTTCCTTCATCCACAAGTGACTTATAATAAAAAAGTAATACCACCACATATACAAATGTCATTGAAAAAAGTAATACCGGAGTACCTCTATCTTGTTGAGCTACTTGGAAAACTAGCTACATCTATTTTAGTCCCTAGACCATGTAGTGACTCGTGAGTTTCACTTGCACCATGTACTACAAATGCTTGTGTTCACACAACTATCACCCTAGCATAGAGCATGAATATCGATCCTACTAAGGTGTTACTCAACCTTGAAGTATGTGCATAAGAAGACAAGTCCCTAGTACTCCACAAAAGTTTGTCTCAATCCAAATGGCCAATGTGGAAAAAATGATAGACATCCTTCCTAAAAATTGTTGAGAATTAGAGTTTGCAGTAGTAGAATGTGTGCACAAGAGGGAGAGAAGAGCTCAAAGTACAAGAATGAAATCTTGCTTACTAAGTTGCTTAGAGTACAACTTGGGTACACTCTCACACAAATGATAGTGACCCATAGACTGTTTATATAGCCCTTTGCCAGCTAGGGTTAGGGTTTCCCCTGCCCCTAGGGCTATTCACACTCATCTGCCCTTATACTCCCTTGCTTATAGTGGGTTTCTATGCCCATCTTCTAACACCCCCCCTCAATGCCAGGGTGGCATTGGATTACAAGGCATGTAAAAGATCCCCCCCTTTTTGGGATGCCTTTATAAATCAGGCTTACAAGGTTTTTAGGAAGATGATTTAAATAGTCAAAACAATCGATCTTCATATGAATTGGAGACATAGTTGGCCACCAATTCTTTGGGTATTTCAGGAGTGTTGGGGCATTTACTTGTTATATGCCCTGTCTTCTTGCATTTGTTACATTTCATCTTCTCGGGATACTTCTTCTAGCAGTTGTTTGCAAGATGTCCTTTTTTCTTACAGAAAGAACATTTAGTGAGAACTGTATGAACCAATACTTGTTCACAGGAATTTGAAGTTGCCTGACTATTGCTGCTTTCTTTGTGGTTCCTCTTTTCTTCATCCAAACAGGATTGAATGGTACTTGCCAAAGTAGGATCTGGAATGTTGGTGAGAGTGGTTACAAGAGTAGGAAACCTGTTTTACAACTTTTAGGAGAATAGCAATAGCATCTTCTTCAAGTATTGGAGCTTGTAAAGAAGCAAGCTGTGCCATAAGTCCCTTCATATGATAAATGAATTTTCCCAAATCTTCTCCTGAACGATATTCCAAGCTAAAGAATTCAATTTTAAGGAAGATTTTAGTATTCTTGCTAGTGGCTCCATAGAGCTTTTCAAGCTCATCCCATTTTTCTTTAGCAATGTTTAGTTTATCAACATGATGAATTAGGGATTCATCTAAGTGTAGCATTATGATTGCTTGAGCACGTTGGTCATCCTCTATATCAATCATATTTGCAGAGTTTACAACTCTACTGCCTTGAATAAGAGGCCAATACCCTCTCTCCATCAATTTGTATTTTATAAGTACCTGCCATGGATGGAAATCCTTACCATCAAACTTTCAAATTTGAGGATGGACATCAGCATATGTTGTGGTCATTGGGAAGGTCTTACCACTTGTTAGGACAAGGGCAGTATCTAGTCCCTTACAAACTTTTCATTGAATGCGGAAGTAAATTAGACAAAGTGAAGTCAAAGTTGCAATGAAGAGAAAGGATGAAAATCATATAAGTGTAATATTTCAAGTATGACTTTGGTGGTCCTTTTTTATGTGCAAGCTTCTTCCGTGGTTTAATAGTCTTTTTAGGTTTTAATGAAGTAAACCTTCAGGCTCCTCCTTGTGGTATGGCTTAGTGGATGAAGCTTGTGTTGGACATGGTTTGTCTATGATCTCAATGCTTGTTGCTGATGATTCCGAGGAGAGTATGATGACACTCATGCTATTGATTTCACTGACCAATGTACTTGAGACAATGTCAGTTACGGTATGCAATACACTTCTTGTGCATAATGGTCTATGTGTTAATTTTACACATAGCCTTACAACAATATATGAAGAGGAATAAAAAACTCACTGGGTTTTAGTGAATGCCCAGCAAGCTATTAACCTGATGGTTTATGATTAGTGTTAAAAGAACACTATTGTCAAGCTTAGTGAAGTTCTTGAATGGAACCCGGTTGGAAGTCGGCTTCCCGATGCTTGGTGATGTCCGTTGAGCATGCCCAAGAGCTTTAGACTCTGGAATAGGATTCAGAGACTGTGCTTTAGTGATTAGAATCACTGTTAATGAAGCTCAGAGTGTAAAAATGCCAAAATGTCAAGCTTGGAGCTTGTTGGCTATGGTTGCCCAAAAAAACATAGTTAGGGTTTGGCTTGTAGCAGCCAGCAGAGGAAGAATTTCTCAGAGCCCTCTTAGCTGAGGATAGCCCACTTGGGGGGCTATCAAAGCCCTATGGTGGTGGCTGGGATTGTGCCTTCTACAGCCCGCGCTTCAGCATGAGATGTGTGCCTGTCCAGATTGCACCGTTTTTTGGAATCCATGCAATGCTGCTCTCAACGTCCACCAATCCCGGGGTTTATCACTCCAGGCTGATTTGCCTTGAGGTAGGGAAGAATTTTCTAGAAGAACACAAGAGCTGATATGGCCTCCTTTGTCCTCCCCAAGTCCTCCAATGGAGGTAGGTTGCAGGCAGCTTTGGAGGAAAGAAGGATAGGATGAAGAAAGTGACAGCTCATGTGCACTTAGTGATGACTGATGCTAAGGGAAGCTGAGGGGATCAGAGATGGCTCTGATACCATGTTGAGAATCAGAGTTTGCAGCAGTAGAATGTGTGCACAAGAGGGAGAGAAGAGCTCAAAGTACAAGAATGAAATCTTGCTTACTAAGTTGCTTAGAGTACAACTTGGGTACACTCTCTCACAAATGATAGTGACCCATAGGCTGTTTATATAGCCCTTTGCCAGCTAGGGTTAGGGTTTCCCTGTTAGGGTTTCCCCTGCCCCTAGGGCTATTCACACTCATCTGCCCTTATACTCCCTTGCTTATAGTGGGTTTCTATGCCCATCTTCTAACAAAAATCAAGGCCTCATGTCCTTGCTTGTGAACCACATGCCTATACATATTGAAGGATGCCCCATGCAATTGCTAGTCATGATAAGTTGTACTAAAGATGTTGCCCAAGAGGAATGCTAAAGCATTTAGGCTTATCCCTAGTTGTGCACTTGCCACAAAAATTCATGATCAATCCCAAGTCAATGAAATCAAATAAAAATGCAACTCTCAATGCCCTTTTTAGAAGAAATTGTATATGCATCAAGTTGACAGTGTTTGTAGGGATTGAGCAATGTAGAGTAGCAATGTATCACAAAAAAAAATCAATCAAATCCAACTCACTACAACAATGTCTCTCTTCTCTCCATTATTCTCCCATATAACCTGGCCTACATCCAAAATTAGAGCACCACCCCCTCTTGTATAAAACCCTACTTGAGAAGGAGTTGCACATAGTTAACCACCTTCAGGGTCCCAACCTCTTGATCGACATTATTACTTATCATTGTGTGTTAGTAGCTCGAACGTTCGATTTGGATCCTCTTGCCAAGCTAGGTGGGACCTCCCGACAAATGCTCCATATCAATTTTATTTCAATTCTCTCAAAGCTAAGCATCAAAAAAAGACTATCACATTTATTTAGGTTGAAAATAGATGCACCTTAACTAGGATATGCTAATGTTTTCCACAAGCATCTCTCAGTGCTAGCCAAAGTTGAGCCCAAGAGTGTTGTTGATTAGTCCTAGAGTGGAAATCCTCTTAAAGATAAGAATCAAAGAGGGTCCATCACATTTATTTAGGATGAAAATAGATGCACCTTTACTGATGACTAGGATACGCTAATGTTTTCCACAAGCATCTCTCGGTGCTAGCCAAAGTTGAGCCCAAGAGTGTTGTTGATTAGTCCTAGAGTGCTGCTAAAATGTGGAAATGGAGAGAGTCCTTGGCACCTTCCTGAAATTAGCTTGCTCTTGGATAAACCATTCATTGAATGGGAGGTATTATTTGTGGTCAAGTCTATGAAGAGGGGAAGTCCCTTAGCATTTATGGGTTTTAGGTAGAGCTCTGTCTTGCATTGCAACTTTCAAGATCCATGCTTTAAAGATCTAACTAGCTCAAGTTATTGGACCATGAGTACTTCAAACCTTTTGGTTCAATTGTGTATATGTATGTATGAATGCAAGAGTAAATGTAATGTTAAGTAATGTGTGTGTTTCGAGGGCTATATGTGAGTCATGCGTATGAGTATGTAAAGAAGGAGAAAGGATAAGTAGTATGTAACATGTGTCTATGTATGTACTATGTGTATGAGTTTATATGTACATGTGGGGAATGTTTCTATATATATCCCACAACCTAAAAATACTATGGCTAATTTAATATATTTCTTTCAATATTTGTTTTGCATGAATGGCAAAAGAGCCTTCAAAATATAGATATACCTTAGAAATGTTGGTGAATAAAAAATTTTGGAGTTATAACTCAACCTGCTTGAGTTTCGAAAAAAAATCAAAAAAATAAAAGTATAGCCATTTTGTGACATGTAGCTACTAAAATCATCTATGGTTGTTTCTATTGCAAGGAGCTAGGTCATTTCAAAAGCGAATGTCCAAAGCACCCTAAACATTGATGCTCCGAGCACTACAACAGTGAACATAACCATGCCAATTGTCTTGACATGACTCAAGGAGAACTTGGACTTACAAGGAATGAAATTGTACAAGCTCCATTGATCCAGAATATATGAGAAAATTAGGAAAGACCTAGAAAACACTCATGAGATGTAACTACAATAAGCTCTTCTCTTGTAATCCAGACTCGGATAGATCTAATACAATAAGTTGTTGTTTCAAAAGACCACATGCCTATGAGTGATTGAAGTAGCGTAGCTGAAGCGTGGTGGGTCCTAACCCACATGTTTTAAGCCCCACTAATGCTTGTCTTCCCCGGTTCTTCCGAGATGAGGATAACTCAAGTTCTCTAAGGGGGAGAGAATGTAATGTCCCATGGACCGAACCCCCTCCCATGTCGACGCCGTCGAATAGATGGCAAGGAGAGGGAGGTTGACAACAGTTCCAAGGGGGAGCTAAACATGTAGTCGACGTGGAGGAAAAAGGGGATGGTGGAGAAGATGACATAGGTGAGGACATGGACAACGAGTAGGGCAATGATGATCCATGTGGTGGTGATGGAATTGATAGGGGGTGGGGCACATGTGGGCCACCTCACTCCCCTCCCCCCCCAGTATGTGTTCCCCCCAAAAATATACCCCCAAACCCTTATAAACCCCCTCTCCCCTCCTCAAGAAATAGGTTTTAATTCCCCCCCCCCCATGTTGTCAAATTTCAAAAGGGATACAACCCTTTTTCGCTTGCTGCCACTAGGAGAGAGAAGGTGAGAGAGAGAGAGGAGAAGAAGAAAGAGAAGTGAAGAAGAGTGGGAGAAGAAGAAGAGAGGGAGGGGAGAAGCAAAGAAGAAGAAGAAGAAGAAGAATAAGAAGAAGAGAGAGAGAGAGAGGAGAAGAAGAGAGAGGGAGAGTGGAGAAGAAGAAGAAGAAGAAGAAGAAGAAGAAGAGAGATAGGGAGAGGAAAAGAGAGAAGAAGAGAACAAGAAGAAGAGGAAGAGGAAGCCCTTCCCCTCTTTAGAGGGTGACCACACACTTTGTCTCTTTCCCGCAATTCTTTCCCTTTCCTCGTGAGTTAAACCCCCATTGCAATCAAGGGAAGTCACTTCATCACATCATCTCTCCGATTAGAGATAGAGAAAGGGGGAGATACATAAGCTGAAGTATGGCCCACAAATAGAGGGAAGACATGCACCAACAGTAATCTCGCACCCAACAATGGAGCCAGTGGCAAGGGCATTTCCACAAATACGAATACAATGTTGGGCATGGATAATTCATATATGAATATCCAAGTACTAATTACCATCTTTGCTATTCATTAAGACAGAGGGTATATCATTTTGGCATGCACTTGAGTTCATTTCAATAAGTAGCTTGAATTTTTTTTCGTTAGTTAACTAGCTCATAAGGGATCAAAGGTAAATTCCTTGCGCAACCATAGATGACCTTGCATAGATCTATGTTTATGGCACATTGAGGTTTGCACAAACCCATGTACTCAAATACTTTGCATCCCCATGCTATGGTATAAAGTCATATGTGGCATAAAAGAACATATAAGGTTACTTAAGAGTTATGCATATAGATGATATATGCATGGGAAAGATGCTATGAAACATGCATCGATGGTACACAAATTGATCTTGCATTAAAGTCTTGCTAGTATCTCAAACTATTAGTTCATTGGAATCTTGAAGTCATGCATAGCTAGTACAAACAATAATCATTGGGATTAAGACTATGATGCATTGATATTCTTCGATAGTGACTATGTTTATCAATCCTATTCGGGGTTGGGATAGATCCAACAACAACTCTAGGGAAAGTGAAGAGCTCAAGGAATAGGAAACCCTAAGTCAACTGATGCTTTTGTACTCACATTAGGAAGAATGTTCAATTATCAATCAAGGTGAGGGATTATTAGAACCCATGTCTTGAGCAATATCCATAGCTAAATGGAGGAACTACTAAGTAATTTTTGCATGGAATCATTTAGATCCCAAGGGGGAGAGCAAACACGCGATGGAAGGTTATTGTGACTATTCCTGCAATGTTTGGAAAATGATACCATTGCTTTGTGGATTGATTAAATAACGTCCTAAATGCTTTTTCATTAAGTTGATTGTGGGATGTGAATTGGATGATTATTCCAAGTACTTGTGTTTGATGGTCAATGCATGGCAGGGGTCTGTATCGACAAGTTGCCATGGGAATAAATGAATGTTCTTCTTGGAAGATGATATTACATTGATTGCCTTGATTATGCTTGAGTCTTAATGGGATTAATTAAGGAAGGATATTTTGCACGGGTGGATTATCTCTAAGGTCATGCCACGTTTCAACTCGAGAGGGCATTGCTTGATTCATGGGCCAAAGGTCAAGTGGTGAAAAGGCCAACCACAAAAATTGTATTTCACTCCTAAGCCACTTGGGGTCAGTTGGAGCTCTGGACACCCCTTGTCTAGTCCGAAATAGAGGTGAAGACTATCATGAGCCCAATGTCTAGGGCATTGGAAGATCCTATTCTAGATATTGGATAGAAATTATGGTGTTATGTGATTTAGACCGGGTACTTTTGTTGGAAAGAAGGGATACATAATTCTCATGTATGGATAGGAGACAAAGATTAACTTGAAGATAAGTTAAGGAACTTGTTTGTAAAAAGGACTACTTATTTTGTTTCTCTATCGGTGCTATAAATTACATGAATAAACCTTGTTCCCTAAAAGGCCAAATTAAGAAAGCTGATTTTGAATGTCACACATAAATGTGATAGGACCTAATTAGAAAACTAAAGCTTTCAAGGGAAATGGGTGGGCAAAAACCCGCGAGTCTGTCTTACGGTAGGGTGGTCCCAGATAACTGGGAGGCTTCTCACTAGGTTTTACCGTCGTTTGACCTCTAGGTATGGATAGGTTAGAACCTGATTCATGTCATTTTAGGGGACCAGAATGGGACTATGCCCTATGGGCAGAGAGGTTGAGTGACACATCGCTCTCGTCTCCCATTCTCTTTGAACCAAGTGTGGATTGGGTATCCTTGCATAAATTAGGATGTCCAAAACCCGATGCTAGAATGCTGTTAGGATACTTCACCCTAGGAACCAAGATCTCAGGTCAATCCTAGTGGGTTTGGGTGTATGAATGTTCCATTGCGAGGCAGACTCGGAAGACCCTAAGCAACAAACCTCGACACATTCCATGGGAGTGACCGGTGGAAACACTTAGATTCTTCTCTCGGTGGACCAGTAAAACGTGCTTGGACAGCGGGCACATTACAATGGGGCAGTCAAATCGTGAGATTACTTGCTCCCATAGAAACTTAGCAATGGTCTGAGAATCATTATTTCTCATAGCTCACACTTTTGCCCGTTTTTCCTGATAATTGGTAGCCACAATGATGTATTTGGCTTGTGAATATTGTGCTACAAGACTAGTGGGTCTGATGAAGTCAATCCCCCATTTCTCGAAGGGTTGTTGTGCAATAATTGGAGTTAGCTCCATGTGATCCTTACAAAGCAAAACTTTAGTCCTTTTTGGCGCTTGTCACAATGTTTCACAAATCGTGCTGCATCTCAGAAGAGGGTGGGCCAGCATAGTTAGGACTGTAACACTTTGCAGGCTATTGCATCTCCGCCACTACAAGGATTTGAGCTAGTAGCGACGCCGATTAGCGACAGCGGATAGCGGCATCACTATTGGCGTCGCTAATAGCGTTGCGCAAATAGCGACACAAATAGCGACACTCCACAAGGAAAAAAAGCGGCCGAAACTGAGCGCGGTTTTCATTTCGCATTTGCGACTTGTGAGTTTTGAGAGTGAGAGCGAGGGAGAGAGCGACCGTCATGAGAGAAGGAGAGGAAGAAGACTTGCCGCCGCTGCCGCCGTTGTTCTCGAAGGAGAGGAGGAGCCTTCATCGCAAAGAGGAGCCGCCCCACGCTCGCCATATCTCATCGGCGAGTCTCCTTCTCTCTTTCTTTTGCTTGTTTAAGGTTTAAATCACTTTCTCTTTTGCTTGTTTAGGAGAGGAAATGAGAGAGAAAGAGAGGGAGAGGGAGAGGGAGAGGGAGGGAGAGTGCATTCTCTCTCTCACTCTCCCTCTTGCTTGTTTAATGTTTGAATCACTTTTTTTTTTGCTTATTTAGGAGAGGAAATGAGAGAGAAAGAGAGAAAGAGAGGGAGAGAGAGAGAGAGGGAGAGAAAGAGAGGGAGAGGGAGGGGAAGGAAATGAGAGAGGGAGAGAAAGAGAAAGAGAGGGAGAGGGAGAGGGAGAGGGAGAGGGAGAGGGAGGGAGAGTGCATTCTCTCTCTCCCTCTCCCTTTTGCTTTTGGAGAGTGTTAAGATATATTGTGAGAGGGAGAGGAAATACGAGAGAAAGAGAAAGAGAGGGAGGGAGAGGGAGAGAAAGAGAAAGATAACATATATTGCAATGATAGCATATCCATGATTATGGTAATGGTATCCACTTACTTTTTTTATGGGTACCATTACATCGACTCCTTAAGGGGGCTAAAAATTAGTCATACCGTTTATAAAGTCTAATTAGGAGATTTAAGATGCACGATAATATACTTATCGATAATGGTATGCAATGTGCTTTGCCATGGGCCACATACATTGGTGACTCTTTAAGATGGCTTAAAATTGGTCATGTCCTTCATAATGTCCAAGTAGGGGATCTAATTGTGATATGCATAATTCATTGTTTTTGTATTAACTTTATAGGCATAACAAATTAGAAATCATGCTAACTAGTCAATGGAAGGACTAAAAGAAGATGATACCCTAGCTAATGGTCATTACGGTACTTCATCAAAATGAACCCAAAAGTATTGTTATAGAAGAAGAATCCCTTAAATTGAGTATAGGATATTTTCCCTCAGGTCTTATGACTATGAGTATAATTGATTGAAATAAATTTTATTACTATAGTTGATAAATTTTGTAGATGGCATTAATTTTAATACGTGATCCTAGGACAAAAAGACCACATTTCTAAGATGTTTTTTGTTGAGACTGATTTATTATTAGACTAAGAGATCCTCAATGATGCTCATAAATGGATTACTTATACTCAAAGCCCTCTAGTGCAGTTTTTTACAATAACGAATAATTATCTACCGGGACAAACAAATCCTTGAGCATGATACAGGGCCGAGATATAACATCAATAAATCTCTCAACTACTATGTACAATGCAATATTTATGGTCAACTTGCAACTTGACGTACATCTCCATAAAGCTATCCATTTAAGCCTCCTTTGATGTAATGTAGATAAGATGGAAAACGAAGAAGGTCTTATTGTTCAAGATCGCGAGACGTAACTTAATCAGCGTGTCCCATGTCCTTGTTCTCAATGCAAGTTGGCAATTAGACGAAAACACCGATTGTCTATAGAACACGTACGACGATTTGGCGAGTTTCAATCTGAGATCATTGATCAGGCGATTGCGGATTTTCAGCAAATGGTAATTTGAAGTTAATATTAATCATGCATTATACTCGCAAGCTAATTGAAAACCATACACAATAAGATTGGGTCTTGTTGGCAAATTTTCTATCCAGGGGGGTGATGTCTCGACCCAAGGGGGAGTGCACCCTTTGCGGCCAATTAGAAGAGTTTGTGGACATGCGATGGATGGATTGCAGAAGCCAATCCACCACTTGCAAGGCCCATCTATACCGTCAATGCCAGAGAAGACAGACAACCTTCCCAACCTACCTACAATCTTGGAGCCTGAGATGGAGGCAATGATCGATGCATTGATTCCCATGGATGTTGAGACATTTGACCCGCTTAGAGAGGAAGCATCCACACCATTATATGATGGGTGCTGAGTATCTCAGTTGAAGACATTGCTTGCACTCTTAAGTGTGCAAGCAAAATACGGTTGGAGCGATACGAGTGTGACCGAGTTATTCAGGTACCTTGCAGATAGGCTTCATTGATTTTTTTTAAACAGTATTATTGCAAACATTTGTGCTTTTTCAAGGTGTTTTATGATTTTTTTCAGGTTATTGAAATATCATATATTAGCACCTACAAATACCATGCATGAGTCTCGTGATGATGCACGACATGTTTTACGAAAGCTTGGCATAGACTACAATAACATCCATGCATGTATCAACGACTGCATACTGTTTCGAGATGAATACGAGACTATGGAGACATGTCCAAAGTGTGGTGCTCACAGGTATCGACAGGACTTGCAAGGGAAAACCATCCCTCAAAAATTTCTCAAACACTTTCCGCTCATCCCCCGCATAAACCACATGTTTCACACGTCTGGCATGGCAAGCTTGACAACGTGGCATGTGCAGAATAGGTCCACGGATGGAGTTCAACGAATATTAGCGGATTCGCACACATGGAGCCACATTGACTCTACCTTCCCAGGCTTTGCGCGAGAGCCAAGGAATCTTCGGCTCGGTCTCGCCATGGATGGTGTGAACACATTCGGTCTGCGCTCAACTTCTTACAGTGTGTGGCCTATAGTGCTTATCAACTACAACATCCCTCCATGGCTTTCTACGAAGAAAGGACATCTCATCCTTAGCTTGCTCATCCCGGGCCGCTACAAAGTAAAAAATATGGATGTGTATCTTCGTCCATTAGTCGATGAGCTTAAGATTTTGTGGGAGGAGGGGGTCACTGTGCAAGATATGAGCAGGCGTGATGGTCGGCGGTCAGCCAACATTCGAACCATTCTCATGTGGACGATGCATGACTTTCCGGGATTGGGAGAGTGCTCAGGTGAGCAGACCTCCATTCTCGCTGGTAATATCTATATTTTATTTCATTCAATCAAGTATTCACTAGGTCATGGCTCGCCTTACAGGTCTGGTTACCTCAGGTTATCATACATGTCCATTGTGTGGGCCACAGTTAGACTCCCGAAGGTCATGAGCCATGAAGAAGATGGTATATCAAGGACACGCCGCTTTCTTGCCATAGAATCATGAACTCAGGGAAGGTTTTCTTGGACGACCTCCAATACGTATGAACACTGCAAGTTGGTACGAGCTGAAAATGGTAAATCCGAAATCACATCCAAATGGAATGCGACGGTTCTCAGTTTTCTATGAGTTGCCATATTGGACCCACTTACAGGTCAACCACTTGTTGGATCCCATGCATATTTTCAAGAATGTGGGCAGCTTGCTAGGGGACCACATCACAGGAAAGAGAGACACTATAGGGTCACGAATGGATTTGAAGGAGGTAGGTAAGATGGAGGCGCTTTGGTCGCAGTCGAGTGCTGAAGGGGGAGTGCAACTTCCTCGTGCTCCTTGGGTTTTTTCCACCAAAGAAGAGCCCATTGTGAAGCAAGTAATCAATTCTATCCGCACTCTGACGGGTATGATGCATTCTCTCAGGTCCGCATTTTCTAAAGATGACCAATTGTTGGGGCTAAAATCCCATGATTGGCATAAGATATGTCAGGTTTGTGAACAGAATGGATTGTAATTAGTGTGGGCATCTTGCAATTTGAAAAGTGGCCATTATTCATAATGCTTTCTCATTTGTGGTAGTTTGTCCTACCGATCGCGATTGCAGGATGCCTTACTCCAGAAATTCATGGGGCCATTTACAAGTTGTCGACTTTGGTGCAATGGATCTCACAGAAAGAGATTAAGATGTCCTCTATTGAATCCGCGAGGCGGGGAGTAGTGGAGACGGTCTGTCTCTTTGAGAAATACTTGCCCACTAGCATGCTCACGATACAAGTTCACCTTCTTGTGCATCTTTTGGACGAAGTGGAGATTGCTGGACCTGTCCATACGCGATGGATGTTCTTCCTGGAGCTCTTCATGAAAACCCTGAAAGGCTTTGTGCGACAACGAGCTCGTCCATAAGGTAGCATGGCGGAAGGTTGGTTGGTGTCAGAGGCGTTAGTGCATATCTCACAATGGCTACCAACGGTGGAACCAGACAATGAAATGCTATGGACCCTGAAGGACAATGATAGACTGACTGGAGATGTGGTGGTTGGAAATGGGGTAGAAAAAAGAATGGATGCTTCAATGGAAGAGAAGGTGAATCACTTTTGTATGTTGCACCATGCCTCCATGGAGACGTGGCTCGCCAAGTACCAGATTGCAAGGCAAGATCGAGAGGAAGTGCGAGCTGAATTCTGACGTAGTACGTATCACCAACCGATTCGATATCCCGAAGGCATGGAGGAGATGCCGCGGTTTATGTCAACTTGATGGTTGCATGGAGCCTTGACCGCAGCATCCAGCGAAGGGACAAAGGTCTCAATGGAGGAGTGGGAGTTCTCGAGGGGATGTAGTCCAAAGGTGATGAGGGGTTTAGAATATGTCGTATCTAAATTTTATATGCGACATCTCATTTGAGTGTTTCAATGTACAGTACAAAATATATAGTGCAGCATGGTCGCGCGGACGGCATTTTCGCGTGGAGCGTATTGACAAAATGTGCTCCACAATGGAATGTGGTGTCATGGCAAGGTTTGAGTAAGAGAGCCGGCGATGAGCAACGGATCTGAATATGGTTGTGGATGAGATGGAGTATTTTGGGAACTTGCAAAGTATTATTACGGTGGATTACCGTAGCTTCTCCATAATACTATTCGATGTGCAGTGGTTCAAAGTGGTACTTGGAGGAGTTGGAGCAACAGTTCGACGAGGTCCATCTGGATTTCTTGAAATAGATTCCGAAAAAAAATGTACGGATTTGCACGACACCTTTGTGTTGCCGGCCCATTGTGAACAGGTGCATAGAGCCATTTTCTTGCTAATTGCAATATGACATGGTTTATGTCTCAATGGTTTGAACTCGCTTTGTACGTGTTTGTGAACACTTCTATCCAAACCCCTGACAACCTCGATGGTGGTATGTTATACCTTCAACTCCTCGAAGTGCGAGAGTATATGATCAAAGTGATGTTCCGGGCATAGATGAAGATAATATGCAAATAGAGGGGTCGATATTACAAGGGGTGGAGGCCACCGCAAGCTTGGAGCGCGCATCGGCTAACAATGATGAAAATACAAGAGTCCAATAATTTTTTGAGAATGAGGCAGACTCATTCTTTTGTGGTGACATGTCTATCGACCTTCCAGTGTATGCAGAGTTGTGTCAGGAGATTAACATGGGACCATAGGATACTTCATTCTTGGAGAATTGTATTACTCAATTCGTTGTTTAGATCTTCCATAAAGGTACATAAGATATGCATTTTAAGAGGGATTTTTCAAAAATGATTTATATTACTGTGCTTTGTGTAGTTTAAATTGATTATTCTAACACCATTTTTTATCTGTGCAGGTGACATTTTCAGGATGAGTCGAGGGATGAGCGATGAGGAGTTTCAGGACATGATGGCATGCATGTCTCCAGACAAGCTCGCGAGATTCAGAGAGATGGCAAACCAGGAGCTGTCTTGTTCTTCATCAGGGTGCTCTGCTAGATCTGCTTCAACGCGATCAGATGCTTCAGCTTCGAGCAGACGATCTCAACCCTCACGACTTGGGCTAGAGGGAGGGACTGCATCGGGATCAGGGGGACGCTGCTGTGGAGACATGGATGTGGTGTCTCCGTCTCGTCGTTCAGCTGGAGCTGCGTCACCTCCAGGATTTGTCACACCTATGGGGACGTCTACTCCAGTTACTCCGGCTTTTGCGTAGCCGTCAGCAGGTGGCACCCCTTTTGGTGGCACCCCATTTGGTGGCACCCCCTTTGGTGGCACCCCTTTGAGTTCCACTCCGAGAGAGGTTACCCCCGTCGGTACACTGGATGTAGAGGGGTCTCCTGGATATGCCCAGGAGCGTGGACAGAGATGAGAGAGGATCCATCTTAGATAGACTCCTAGGGGTTATGGATACCTAGTTGATAGTAGGTCAGGAGCCATCATCATGAATGATGAGGGGAGGAGGGTGATGGCTCGCATGAGAGAGTTGTGCCAACAAGTTTTTCGGCACAACGTCCTGGATCATTGGAAGAACATACCGGAGGGGAGCAAGGACTACATAGTAGCATCCTTGCACGAGGAGTTTCCGGTGCCAACTGCAATAGATAGATTCTCTACAGGCTGGATGATGGATTGCATGCGTGCATACATGTCACATAGACAATCCGACACACGCAAGGCAATCAAGAGTGGGGCTGCAAAGCCCGAGTGGTTAGATGCAGACGACTGGCGCGGACTGAGGGAGGAGGCTATAGATTCGCCAGGACCTTGGAGTCAGCAGTGGGAGGCGGCGAGGGCACAACTCGAGGCCGGAGTGGTCCATCATCTTGGGAGTGGCGGCCACAGGACATATTTGGAGGACTTTGTAAGTTTCTCTTTTTTTTTGCTTGTTTGTTTTTTTGAAATATTCTTTGTACTGAAAATCATGTTTCTAACAGTTAGCATTTTGTTTTCTTTGCAGCACTCCATTACAAATCGCGATCCGCAAGGCCTTGAGACTCGATACGCAGAGAGGCACAATCTCAATGCATTGATCGACCGATTGTATAGACGCGGCTGCCCTGTAAGTCACTCATCTTTCTTGTCCGTAGTTACCATGAGATATTTGAATGCATTATTGTATGGTGGATTGATGTGTTGTTTCTTTTTCTGCAGAATCCGTTCGATGCTCCTTTGCGGTGGGATGAACTTTTGGGGGACGAGGATTTGTAGCTCGCCCTTGGATCCTTGGAGCTCATACACCTTTAGTTTTTAGTCACCTGATCTATGTAGACATTTTCTATGTATTAGCAATATCCTTTCATGATTGTACCAATCGCATTTTATGCGATTATGTATTTATTTCATGTATCAGTTTTATCATTTCAGTATACATTCTTTTTGTTTGCAAGCGCTTTGTATGCAGTAGTGCAGAAACTATTTTATATGGCTCTCATACAGCACACAGTGCTAAGCTGCCCTGCCACAAATTTTTTTCCCTGTTACCATCGCTATTTGCGTCGCAAATTTACTGCTTACGTCGCTATTGGTGTTGCTATGTGCGTCGCAAATTTACTGGTTGCGTCACTATATGCGTCGCTATATGCATCGCAAATGCGACGCATATAGCAACGCATATAGCGACGCCAATAGCAAGGATTCTATGGCGTCGTCAATAACGACGCTTTTTGCGACGACGGGAGCAAATTTTGTTGTTTGTATTTTCGTCGCTTTAAACGTCTGTATAAGGTCTATATCTTGTAGTGTGCTCAAATGTCATCCTGTAATTCCGTTGTGTGCATTTGTCAGCACGTCATGCATCTCATGCTCACACACGTATCTGGGTAGTAACCAATCTTGTCCCAGCCTATAAAGTTGGCCAGCTATCAACTGATAGGGTTGGATTTTTAGGATGAGCCTCTTGAGTCAGACTTTTTCTATCGGTCGTTCCGATAGTCCATGTTCAAGCACTTGAACTATGTCATCTGCCCAACATGGTTTCATGTTAGCTCTAAACAAATATTTTTCGTTGGATAAGGGGAATAGATGCACGTCTGGCAGTTTGTCCATAATGCCTTGTCTAGCCGCTTCTCCTGTGGGAATACATGACAGATGGTCAACCATGTAATGCTGCTTCACTTTACTCACCACCATGGAGAAGTCAAAAGTAGAAGAAGCCATCTAGCAATGCATCCTGTAGCACATGGTTTGTTAATAAGATACAACAAGCCTTGATGGTTAACAAAGAAAGTAAAAGGTGTACCCAAGAGATAATATCAAAATTTATTTATGGCAAACACCATGGCCAAGTCCTCTCTCTCTGTTGTCAAGTAGTTAATTTTAGACTCAATGAGTTGTCTGCTAGCAAAGCTCAATGGGTAGTCCAGGTTGTGTTCACCAAGTTTGCACAACACAGATCCTACGACGAATTTCAAAGTGTCGATGTGCACATGAAACATGAGTGTCCAATCTGGGGCTCGTAGTATTAATGTTGTGGTTAGAGCTTTTTTTAGCTCTTTATATGTGTGTTGGCATTCCTCGGTGCATTCAAATATGATCAATAGCTTGTATAGAGGTCTAACAATCAATGCATAGTTCAACACAAACCGTCGATAATACCCTGTGTGTCCCAAGAAGCACTGAACACCCTTGAAATCAGTTGGGGGTTGAAGAACAACAGTGACATTGATCTTTGAGAAATCTGTGGCAATGCCATTCTTTAACACCATGTGTCCTAGGATACATCAATGCTTCACCCAAAACTAGCACTTCAAGGGGTTCAAGGAGAGATGGTATAGTCGACATCATTCAAAGACTACTCAGAGTTTGTCTAAGTGTTCTTGCCAAATAGAGTTAACACACAAGTTGTCTACAAAGACCTCTAACTCCTTCCTCAGCATGTCTTCGAATATCAAACACATCAGTCGTTGGAAGGTGACTGGTGTATTAGTCAACCCAAAAGGCATGACTATGTAGCATAAAGATGCCCCATTTCGTGGCGAATGCAATTTTATGCTTATCCTTGGGATGTACTTGCACCTAATTGTATCTAGAGAAGCCATCTAGGAAACTGTAGGCCTCTTTGCTAGCCACTCTCTCAAGCATATGGTCAGTGTATGGCAATGGATAGTTATCTCTCTTTGTCGCTGTGTTTACCTTATTGTAATTGATACACTCTAATCTTTCCATTCTTCTTTAATACAATGACTATGAGGGAAACTCAATCCATGTGTTGAATTTCATAGATGAGTCCTAGTCTCATTAGCTTGTCAATTTTTTCCTTATGCTTTGGATTTATGGGATATGGTCGCTACTTGACCGGTGTTGCATTAGGTGTCATGGGTATGCTCTTCTAGGGACCAAGCAAAGATGTCTATATACTACCACAAGAGAGTAATGAGGCTTGCTTCATCTTGCTTAGACAAGTCATTGCCTTGGCTAAATTGACCTCTTTGACCTTTGCAAGTCCCTCAATTGGTTCGCTTGCTTGCCCTTGTCATTTGGCTCCTAGCAAAATCACCACCCTATCTCCCTTTTTGAACTTTGAAAATCATTTTGGTAGGTCTTGTGGTTTTTTTTGCTCTTCAATCTGTGTCTCTTTAGGTAGATTTTGTCATTCTCCCTTAATCATCGGTGTCTTTGGTGGACAGATAGGTCCTCCTTGGTGCATCTAGTATTGGGGGGTCGAGGTATTTTAGGGTCACTATCTGAGCTACTTCTGATTCACAATCAAACTCACCATCTTCACTAGAAGAGGGGCTCTCTCTTGGTGGTTGTAGCTTAGAAGGTGAGTCCGTTCGTAGCAGTTGTGTGTCACTCGATTGGGCTAGACCTGCTTGCTTATAGTTGACTACACCTATGTGCTCCAACCAAGTTCAATCACAGTCCTTGCATCTGACACCTTTCTTTACTCTAAGGGCGCTCTGCTTGCATGATTTGGAGTCTACTTGTATCTGTTCAATTATACGACCCCCAGTGTCATATCTATGGTATTGATTTCCCTTTTGCTCTCATTACTAGAGGAACAACAGTCCTCATACTCATCATCACAGAGCTATCTTTGTCTAATTGCTCATCATTCTCTAGGTTTTGATGCATCTCTTCTTGCTGGTCAAGGATTAAGGCCCAATTGTATCTCAAGTTTAAATCGTGTACCTTGGACTATCGCCATTCAGGCTCGTCCAAGAGGTCTTGGAGTGTCTTGAGATTCGTTGTTGGATTTCTAATCAACTTGTCAGCCAAGTATCCCAGGGTCTGTAGGAGCTCTTGTCTATTGTTTGGGACTTAGAATGCAACAAGATTGGGTCTTCCATGCAGGCTCCTAATCATCATGCAGATTGGCACTGAAGGTGAGTCCTTGAGCTTGCTAGTTTCCTTGATGGCTTGTTTGTACTCCTCAGTGTTTGAGAATGGTAGGTCGATGGTACCAACAACATGCATCCAGTCTTGCTCATCCTCAAGGCACGTGATATACTCAATAGGGGTTCCATAAGCTCCCCTAGTGTGTCCCTTGCCCTTTAGCATGGTGGAGATGGCATCTAGATTGACTAGCATAGTCTTCCAAGTGTCCATCTCTACTCTTATAGCCTCTGTTTGATTGCCTAAGAAGATAAGACTATTGCCCAAATCTCGCATTGTGCGTCCAGGGTTGGCCTAGCAGGATGTTGTAGTGCACTCCCTTCATGACTACAAAGTTAATCAAAAATTGGATTCCTCCAATCTTCACTTGCCAATTTTTCAACACTCGACACAGTTTTATCTTCATTTCGTTAGCCACTGATGTTGAATCTAACATTCTTGACTGGTGGGTGACCCCAAGTTTGGAGTACTGCACGGCTTAGCACACTCACTCTTGTCCTTGTGTCTACAATTTCCTTTCTTGCGACATCCCCGAGAGCTAGGACTAGCAGGACTACATGCTTTTTCGTGCCTTCCCAAAAAGCATTGATGTGTAACGATTTAGGCATGGAGTGCAGTGTTAGACTTGGTATTTGAGTTTCTGCATTGTGCTCACGTAAGTCTATGGCAATTGGCTCATTTGGTTCTTCAATCCATTTCTTCAGCTCTAGCCATAGTATTGGATGCTGCCTAACCAGGTCGCCTAAGCTTAGAGTTACAGGGGTGGTTACCAGTGTATTGAAGAGGTTGCTAGTCACTTGCCTCTCTCCTAAGTCTGCGGTTCTTGGCCAATGCTCTTGATTATTTTGTTGGCTCAAAGCATTTAGCCTTTGTCGAGGTGGCCCAACTTGTGGCGCCATTGCCAGCCCTGATCTTGGTTGTGGGAGAGAGATTGGCATGCTCATGCTTGAGAGATCATTGATCTCATCTTCTAGTATGGACTCAGTATCCTTTAGGTGCTCCTCGGCCTCCTTCACCCACTCTTTTACCTTCTTGATGGCTTTGAGTTGGCACTTCCGGTTGGGGTACTCCCCAACCTTAGCACTTTCTTTTTCAACTATCTAGAACTAACATTTATTCCTCTACATCAATGACTTTCCCTCCAACCAACAGTGTCATGGCGCTTTCGATTTTGGGGGTGACCTTAGCATCTGGTCTTTTCTTCCTTCATCTCTAGCTCTTCTTTGCAACTGAGGTTGAGTCAAGCTTGCTAGGCCTTGGCAATGATATGCGGCGTGCTTCGTCTGTGCACAGGTCATGACATGCAATGGGACAGGTGTGGCCTCCCCATCGAGTGTCTCAACACCAGAAAACCCCAATGGAATCGATGGCTCGTTTGCAAAACTAGAGGATGGTCTTTGCCTAGGGAAATCGACAAAGAGGTGAGTGATTCCACACTCAGCGCATCTGAGGTCCGCTTTATCTCTATTTGCTTGCTCCCTCTAGGGGCAACGCGAAGAAATATTTCATGGGTGCCTGCTCTTGGGTTTGCCATCCTAGACCTCTGTCTCTCCCTCTACCTAACACCATCACCGGTACTAGTCAATAGTCCATAAGGACTGTGTTGCCTTCCTCATCATATGACACATATGGGTTTACATAAGGCTCGTCGCTGCTAGGCTCGTCCACGTAGTGGAGTGAAGCATCACTCAGTGGGTGGGTCACATAGGGTCCATGTGGCCTAGGGATATATGTAGGATTTATTTCCATCCTAGTGATGGGAAGCCTAGCATCATTAGGTGTCGAGAGAGCCAATGGGGCTCCCCTTCTGAAGAAGTTCAATGGCATGTTCACCCAGGGGGTTCACTGTAGATGTTGTATGGTATCATGTGAGTGTAAGGGAGGGGGTTTTTGGAAGAGGACACTTAAGCGTATACATTAGAGGTAGACCCCTCTTAATTTCCTATATTGAACTTAAATTTAACGAGAGGATAGAGGGAAAAGAGAAGGGGGGGATGCATTTGATCACCTCTTTCGATAGATTGTTTTCTCCATGGCATACAAGAGACCTTGACAAGCGAGGTTAAAACCCTAAACCCTCACATAGTAGGGTTATTGAATTAATCATAGTGTGGGAGGAGGGGAGTTGGCACTCTCCCATGGTTTTGGTAGAGAGATTCAACTCCCCTTCTTCCAAAGAGAGCTTGGTGTCTACTTGGTGTAGTCACTTTAAGTATAAAGGGGTTCGATTTCCCTACTCTCTCTCCTCATGTGTTAAGGGGACATGGGCACTCAAAAACATTGCGACACATACTTCGATGGTATCCAAGTGCCACTACATAAATCACTTTGTGATATGACCATTTTGATACTTTTAATTGCTTAGGATAATCTCAACTTTTAAAAAGAAAGTTAGTATATGTTCTATGAAGACTTACATTTAAGAAAGGGGATACATAAAAGGTCATACATGTATATATCTTATAAGCTTAAATAGGGGGATATATTAGTCTTACAAGCTTCATAAATAGGGTTTTTTTAGAAGTCATTGCACGCAGGTGATATGTCTTCTTTACTATGAGTGAACCCCCCGTGTATGTTCAAAGGTAGGGTTGACCATAAGGCTGTGGGTACGAGAGTCTCCGTGGTAGTCTACAATGCATGGTCTCCACTAGCTCCTATCCCAAATCAGTGCCCTTCCCTTTGTCCTACACTCTTTGGCCTGCTCTCTCACTCGGTGTTGAGGCCCTATTGGAACTCCTAGTACTCGACTCTTCTCAATTCGAGCACATGAATCCTCTTTCCTTGGGCTGGTTGTCCATTCTAATAGCTTCATCAAAGACCCCTTGCCAGTGCGTCTCCCTGCAAGCTTGAGTTGTCGGCCAAGGCTTTGTAGAGCTCTTCACTTTATATTCTGCTGATGAATACCATGGATACCGCACTTTCAGTTGGTCTCTTGCCCATTGGGATTCTCTTGATGAAAAGGCTCCTCACTTGGGTCAAGTAATATCAAATATCATCTTTCTCTCTTTGCTTGACGTTCATGAGTCACACTAGCAAGTTGTTAGAGTACCCAGGTCCAGAAAATCTTTTGATTAAGAGATTTTTAAAGCTATTGAAATCGGCATGCTTTGCAGCATCCAAACTCGTGTACCAAGTCCAGTCTTTGTCACCTAAGCACAGTCCAAAAGTTTGGGAGCATTGAGTAGGATCAGTAAGGCTGTTGGCCTTGCAAACCTACTTGAACTATTTCACAAAGCTATATGGATCATCATTTGCTTGGTATTTGTCCAGCTGCTTCGCCACCACAGGGATTTTTTATTGGCTCTTAGAGCCTTGGTTCACCCCTAACCCTGCTAGCATTGATGTTGCTAATGTTGTCGTGCTTTGCTCTACTGCCATGTTATCTACTAGTCGCTTCATTAGAAGCTCGCTCGGTGTGAGGTCTCCCTCTAGTGCTCTCTCACTATCCGGTCAATTTCTGTCTACTAGGGCTAGCACTCTCGGGATCTCTCGCATTTCCAAACTCTGGCGCAAGCTCCTAGTTTGCTGGTCCTAGTTGTATGTAGCTAGGCCTTGTAGAGCCCTACCATCCAGCTTTCTCTCTTCCTCGAGGTCTAATAATATGGCATCCTCAATAGGTCTACCGTGGTGTTCTAGCCAAGTTTGAACATTGTACTTGTGCACTAACTATTGGACGGCCTCTAGATAATTACCTAGGTCCAGCTCTTTGTTGCTTCTATGGCAAGAGTTGCCCTCTTCCATGTCCAAAGCTTCCTACCTTACCAATTGGTTGATCAATCTGATAAGGCTGGGTAGATCCACTTCGATGATAGTGCCTGTCCTTGTTGCATCCGGCTTTTTGACTGTGTTCTTTGCTTGGGCCTACCTTTGGGGATTCGACCACCTGTTTACATATTTGGGGTCTCCTCGTACTACGGGTTCCTTTGAGTTAATATGTTTGAGTGTGTTCCTTGTTATTGAAAACAGTCCTCAACTTCTGTACACTCAGTGCTGGGTGCTCTATTGTGCACGGTGTAATTTCAGGCTTTTTATCTTTTTGGTGTACTTATGTAAAAGAAATCAAAATCATTGTGAGGTGTGCAAACAAAACAAAATAATCTTACAGGTATGGCTACCCCCTTGGTTTGTCTACGACCTAGAATGGCTGTAAGCCTAATCTCTAATCGCTCCTAAGGATTTTTCGAGGTCTATACTGCTCCCTCTATGCTCTATCAAGGCTGAGTTACCACATAAAGGTCAATTTCTAGCTCCAAGTCAGGTCGGCGTGAAGGTTGATTTCTAGCTCCAAGTCAAGCCTTGGCTAGGCTACTAGGGCCGTTTCTAGACTATACAATTGTGGTTTTCTCTGGTTCTTGGCTTTAGCGAGTCAAGTCAGGTCTCTAGGGGTGTTTGAGAATGTGTCCCAATATTTCCTAACCCAGGGGTGGTCCTATTCCTAGTTCTCATGTCCTCTACCCAACTTGTCCAATTCCCAGAATCGGACGATCTGATTCTCGTGGTCCAACTGTGAAAGTCAGACGGTCCTATGGGACCGGGTTGGTCCGTGACTTAGAGTTTGGTTTGACTGTTAATTGGGTGTCTGATTGAGTGGTGGTCTGACTAGACAAATGAGGTGTTCGACTAGGGAAGGTTGTCTGATTAAATTGGGGGGTGTCCAATCGGACTATCGGTTTGATTAGACCAAAGGGGTTGGTCCGACTATCAAAGTTTTTCCAACTGGATGGTCCAGTGGTTCAACTCCTGAGGTCGAATGGTTCGATTTTGCCAACTAGATGATCTGACTGCCCGATTCTGGGAATCAAACTAGGACACATTGGTCCGACTACAAACCCGACAAAGCGTCGCAATGATTTTTTTTCGATTTCTCCTAGTGCTCATCACGGCCCCCTGTCATACCTTTTCCAGATCACATCAATGGGACATAAAGAAGAGCCTTATGTACCTGGATCAATCAAAAACACTAGGATCAAAGCGCGTGATCTCCTATATGTTTAGCATATCTATCTCTCTCTCTCTCACAAGCTCTCTCTTCCACACTCAGTGTGCAGAATTGAGCTCCTTCCCCCTATCCTTGGGGTTTTTAGGGTCATGACTTACTCAATCCTTACCCTCCTAGCTCAACCTCCTTAGTCATTAGGCTTGGAAGGCCATCTTTTTCCTTATTTCAGCATGTTATACAGAATAGAAACCCTACTGTGTGCTCACCCTATTTTGCTCCTATCCTACAACACTATATTGGGAAATGTGCGAATTTTTCATAAGTTTGGGACACGTGGTCAAATCTTTGGATTTGTCATAACTTGAACACTATAACTCCAAATCAAGTGATCTATAGCTCAATAGATTCCATTTTTCATGCGCTTTCAATAATAGGTCACATCATATGGCTTTGAGAAATGTATGTGCATGTTATCCTTGTGCCACCTTTTAGTATTCATAAAATGGGAATTGGAAGATTCACAAACTCACTAATACTATGTCCTACCTAAATGCAAACAAAAATTATAAGAAAAAATTCCTACTTCTTTAGCCTACTCATTTACACATCATAAATCCAAAATACTTACTTGCATCGACGATTGAACCCTTACTTTGATGCTCGATTTGAAGCGCGCAAGCGCTCAATCTTGAATCCGTTAGTCCCGACAATAGAACCAAAATGTAGAGGTGAGCTCTAGCTCAACCGCCAAGACCCACGGACTGCTTATTGTTCAAGCGTTTCAAGTGAGCACTAATGGCTACTTGTCATATAGCCAATGCGCTATCTCTCTCTATGAGTGTAGTGAGCTTACCTTGATACCCGATTGAGTTGCTTCCTCCCTCAAGCACTCTGATAGCTCCACGATTTGTGATGCAAGCTCAAGCATCCTCAAGCCTCTTCCTCCAAGCTCCATCCTCCATAGCCACGTGCAAGATGAGAGAAGAAAAGAGAAGAAGAAGAGAGAAGATGGTAGAGAGATTCACCTCCAAGATCCCTCACTCTCACACACTCAGTCTCTCTCTCACTCACACTCCCTCCCTTAAGAAGAGAAGAAGTGAGAGCGGAGTTTTGAGCCTGGGGTGTGCCTAAAATTTTCCAAAAAATCCATAATTTAGGGAAAAAATATTTAACATCGAAGGCGGCGGTTCCAGCTAGGACGATTTTAAGTACCAAGTGAAAGACGACTTTTAAAAGGCACTCGAGCGACACTTGTGGATTTTTGATAATTTTTTCGAATGCCATACGGGATGTCAAGAGTTTCCAGTCAATTTGGGATGTCAAGCCGGATGCCTAGGATTTTTCAGAGCTCGAATTGGATGCCGGATGGTCGGGGAAATGGCCAAGAATGGATCAAGATATGAAAAGGTGTGGCCAAAAGGGGTGGTGCCCTTTGGAGGCATGGACCCCCCCCAAAATTTTATGCAACATGGCATGAAAAAGAAGCATGAAATCGTGGTGAAAGAACGTGAGCAGGGCAGCTGTTTTTTTAGCGTTGATCTTGATGGAGATGGAGATTACAAGCTGAATACAACCCATCAAACTGATCATGGGGCTTGATTTCTCTCCCTTTGCTGGCCTTATCACTGCCCTTCGCTTGTGGAATGATGGACTGAATGAAGAGAACCAGATCTAGTATTTCTCTCTCCTTCCTCTCTCTCTCTTCCCTATGGGCTGTTCATGTGTGGCATCTTGATGAAGGAAGAATGAAGGAAGAATAAAGAAAATGGTGAAGAAGATTGGTGGAGATGCTGAATATTGAAGTACAACATTGGATTGAGAGTAATGGAGGCTCCGTTTTCAGATTATGCAATCATTCAAGGCGTCTCGGGTTACGTAAAAACACGGTATGACCACTTTTGTGAAAAAAATGAAGGATTTTTGATAGTTTATGATGATAATTATGTTCTTATTGGATGAAAATTTGTTTGTAGACTATTTGCATTATGAGTAATTGCTTTTTTTCAAGAAATCTTGGTTTTGCAATGATTTACATGCTTTATTTAATTCTCGTAAACCCAAAAAGCAGTTTTTAAGTGGCAAAATTGTGTTTTTTCCGTTTTGGGTGGGGAAAAAGTGTTCCCATGGGGGGAATATGAAAGATAAATTGAATATTAGTATGCTAAAGTGAGTGGAATAAGAAAAACTAGAAAATAACCTATTTTATTACCAAATAAATCAAGAAAATAGAAAAAATAAGAGAAAAATAAAAAATACGTATTGGAAAAATAAGGAAAAATATAAGAATTGTTTGTGAATGTATGGTAGTGGTAAAGCATGAGGTTTAGCCTTAGTTTGCTCTATCTTTTTGTTAAGGTTTGTGATTTATTGCTTTTTCTACATCAAAACATGCTAAAATGAACCACTACACCTGTGCAACGAAAGCAATACCTAAACATAGGGGGTTGGGAGGTTTGAATTTTGTGATTTGCGTGCTGATTGTTGTTGATTTTCTGATGCAGATTATGCCATAGAGTTCGTGTTATTTTGAGTAAGAGGATAGTAGCATGAGTGTTATCTCGGTGCTATCCTTTTATTGCCGCAATGCATTAGAGAATAAGCATTAAAAGCTTGTTTGTGCACAAAGCACGTTGCTGATTTTAAAATGATGTTTGAGCACTTTAGGATCATTCACTTTGCATGTACATGGATCCATGGTATCGAAATAAAAAACCCTGGATGCATAGCACCTGTAATCAATGAAAATGACTACACGTTGAGTGTGGAAAGGCATCCAAAGCTGTAGGATAGACATTAGTTTCTTGGGATTATTTGGTAAGGAAACATGTTATCATCGCTTGGAAACTTTTGAAATGAAGAGTGGAGTTTGTTCTTTTGTTTTATATGTTTAGCAGTGCATCAAGGGGCCAATCCCTGCAATGTAGGAGAGCTGCAGTGGGGCCACGGTGTTTCTACCGAGAGGTTGCCTCCTATGTATGTGATTATCGCGGTACTCATTGCCAATGTGTAAGGGTTCTCCCTCTGTGGAGTTTATAGAAAGGGAAATGTTGGACTACAAAGCTATAAAACTATAAACACATAGATTAAGCTTTAGGGCAGCTTGTCCTTTAGCAGTAGATTGATGCTCCTAGTCTGCGAGGCCGTGAGGGTGTGTTTGTCTAGTTATGAGCATGAGGTGTGGCTAGTGCCATAGCCAGGGCCAGTCCATTTCAGGTCCCATCAATGGTGCGTCTGCCGAGAGCCACCAATAAGTGGTGGTTCTCGAATCTAGGGTTTTTAGGGACCAAAAAGTTGGTTTGTGTCCTCTCACAAGGACTGTCAAGCCGAAATACAAAAAGCAAAACATGCTAAGAGGGCTAGACGGCGGTTGGAGATTGTAAGTCGTTATTTTCCTCAAAGGAGTAGCCCGATACGCATAAGAGGCAGTGGTCTTAGTAACCCAACTACTGCACATAGTCCTTTAGGTACAAGAGGAAGTGCAAGTTCTTCCTCTCTTCCACCAAGTCAACCCACTTCAAGTGGGGGTGTGATCCCATCAGTTCAAACTCCTATTGTCAATCCGATTGTCGTCATGGCACAACCCATTGCAATTCTTGCAGGGACGCCGAATCTACTAGCTTTAGGAGTGCCTTTGCCCATTTTTAATGGGTTAGCCAAAGAAGATGCAGAGTTTCACATTTGTGAATTCCAAAGACTAATGTTTAATTACCGCATCCAAGATGAGGGACATCTTATGATGTTCTTTAACATGACGTTAAAAGGAAGGGCTGTGGTATGGTATCATAGCATAGAGACTGGAATCATAACCACAATTGACCAATTTTATGTAGCTTTCTGAGGAGAATATGCCCCTAAAAGAGGTGGCCAATACTGGTTGCATGTGTTGAATGTAACACGCCAAGATCCCCATGAGAATGTGAAAGCCTATGCCAAGAAGCTTAAGGAAGTGTTTCATAAGTTGCAAACTTACATTCCTATTCCATCGGCTGCCCAATTGTAATACTTCATGCATGGATTGGATTTCAATATTCAGGTACAATTGAGCAGTGTGGCTTTAGCTGATATAGACACCGCCATTACACGGGTAGAAGGAGTAGAAGCATGATTACAAACGGCCTACTCCTCTCGAATAAATCTTAATGCGGGTCTAGTACCTGGAGGCAATTTACCATTGATAAATGGAAGTCAAGGGATGCCTATGAATAACCCTAATGGGAGAGGAAGCATGGTGTAAAATGTACCTTTGCTGCTAGCTCCTCCCAGTGTGACTATGCCTATGGCTAGTTAGTTGGCTCCACCAAATGTTGGAGGCCAAGCTTCAAACCCTAATTTTGTTCTTGTGATTCAACAACCAATGCCCAATCAAATTGTTAGGCCAATGGAACGACAAATAGACGATCAAGGCTATGAATCGAGTGCCTCTAATGTCCTTGGCAAAGTTAAGAATATGATGAAGCATTACACTGACATGATTTTTGAACAATATCGGCAAATAGCTATTGACATCAATTTCCTGAAGAAGCAGTAGAATTTGATAGGAAGTCAATGCCCTGAAGAGGGTGGTCTCTCAAGATTCAGCTATAAGTAGTGTGGTAGAAAACATTTTCCTAGAAACTGTCCAAATATTAAATGTGGTATTTGTGGGAAGTCGGGCCACTTAGCCGCTACCTATTGGAGTAAGATTAGTTTCCTCCAACAAGGGAGTCAACAGCCAGGTATAGTTAATCATAGAGCGCAAGGTAATAATCTTCAGCAAAATGATGGACCAAGACAAATATTGCAAAGGGAAAAGACCACTATAGAGGAGTTGCCACAAGGCAATGGAGTCAACCTTATTGAGGCTATACGCGTGAATGGCGCTGAAACCTCTAACCTATGAGCCGTGACAAGAGGCCAAAAGGCTAAAGAGGGTGACAAAGATAATGTAAAATCGGTCGAGGAAAACCGTAAGCAAGGGGGTAGGGGGACACAAGTCTTGAATCCTGGCGTGGAAGGTGGACCTCTAAGGCCTGTTGACAAAAAAATCGATCCTAAGAAGGATGAGGAAGTGCCAAGAAAGAAGGCAAGAGCTAAAAAAGAAGCACCAAAGCCGGTCGCGAGACCAAAAGAAAGGATGGTTTGGCGAGAAAAGAGGGCTTTGGCAACCTATCATGATTTTGATTTAGCAAGTTCTCTTTGTGAAGTCAAAACAGATGTAAACCTCTTACAGCTAATTAAATTATCTCCAGGAGTACGCAAGGAATTCAAGAAGATCCTACATATTGGGTATATTAAAGAACCTTTGGGCATAGCACGAGTAGGGGAAGATTGGTTTGATCATACTGAAAAGAATTACCCTAGGGTTCCAGCATATGTGGAGGGAATATTAGTAGAGCATGCTATCATAGACACTGGGTCCTCCGTCAATATCATGAGTTCAGAGTTGATGGAGAGGTTGGGTCTAGGCATCCAGAAAGATAGCTCCACCCTTCTTAGAATGGCTGATGATAGCCTAAGGCAACCAGAAGGTTGCGTTACTAAAGTCCATGTTACAGTTGCAAGTGTAGAATGCTTCTTGGACTTTAGGGTGATAAGATTCGCAGGACGTCCTAGCTATCGAGTCTTTCTAGGTAGGCCTTGGATCTTACGAACAGACTATCAAGTCGATATACCCGCCGGTCGAGTGGTTCTAGGTAGAGGTGCTAATTGAGTAATAGTCGATGCTTACCCTGAGTCTCCTAAGAGTGAGAGAGATCCTTTATCTTCTACTGAATTAGAAACAGCAGATGATCCATCTGGTAGTGAGACATCATCCAGTGATGAATCTAAAGAGGGGTCCACTACAGAGGATATTTATTAGATAACTCTAAATGAGCCGATAGAGCCACAAGATAGGATAAGAGACGCAGATGTGATTGAGTTAGACCTTGGCACACCGAATGATTCGCAGCCAATTAAATTAGGTTCCATGCTCAGTTCAGCAAAAAGGGAGGACTATGTGTCCTTGATTCAAGAATTCCGCAACATCTTTGCTTGGAGTTATGATGAGTTGAGAGGTATTCCTCCCAGCCTGGCTATTCATACTATTCCTGTAAAAGAAGGCAGTCGTCTTGTACGTCAGAAGGTAAGGCATATGCCTTTTGAATTGAGGGATGGGCTGTTTGAGGAGTTACAGAAGTTACGGAAAGATGGTTTAATTTTCCCTATATAGCACACGGAATGGTGTTCACCGATTTTCATCAGGAAGAAGAAAAACAACCAGATCCTACTATGTGTGGATCTTAGAGAGCTGAATAAGTAGACGGTTAAGGATTACTACCCGTTGCCATTTATTGACCAAATTTTGGATCAATTAGCAGGTAGGGAAATATATTCGTTTATGGATTGCTTTACAGGATACAACCAGATAGCAATTGTAGAAGAGGACAAGTTGAAAACAACTTTCATTATTGTCTTTGGTACTTTTGCGTACCATGTGATGGCCTTTGGATTGTGCAATGCACCTGGATCATGGCAAAGAATAGTAGACAAGACCTTTGGTGATATCTCCCCAGATTAGTTGAAAGTATTTATCAATGACCTGGAGGCAGCCACTGTAAGGGAAAGGATGTTGATTATTTTAAGAAAATGCTTTGAGTGCTGCAGACAATTTTGTATCGCTCTTAACCCACGGAAGTGTGTCTTTGGAGTGCCTTATGGGCTATTGCTAGGCCATGTGGTCAGTTCAGTAGGGATCGCAACTGACCCTAAAAAGATCAAGGTTATAGTCACTATAAGTCCACCACGCACTCCGAAAGAGGTACATAGCTTTCTGTCATCGATAGGGTACTATCGGAGGTTTATAAATGCCTTGGCAGAAAGGACGTTGCCACTAACGAACTTATTATCCTTTAGCTGTCTATTTGTATGGAGCGACCCTTATAAGGTAGCTTTCAAGGATGTGAAAGAGGAGTTAGTAAAAGCACCAGTTTTAAAAGCACCTAAAAGAGGCAAAGTATTTTACATATTTTCAGCAACCACCATGCATAGTATCAG
Source organism: Lygodium microphyllum (assembly GCF_053477565.2). NCBI lineage: Eukaryota > Viridiplantae > Streptophyta > Polypodiopsida > Schizaeales > Lygodiaceae > Lygodium > Lygodium microphyllum. The sequence goes on along the minus strand of NC_141143.1, from coordinate 7,512,799 downwards.
CTGCTGCTGTTTAGCCCAAAATTGGGAGGAAAAGTGGTATCATCGGATAGCTTTTACTAGTCGAAAATTGGGAATTTCATAAATTAACTACACCTACATGGACAAGTTGTGCCTTGCGATGGTCTTTGCGATTAAAAAATTTAGGCACTACATCCTCTATGAGAAGGTAGTTTTCTATACGAAGGTGGAAGGGCTTAGATTGCTTGTGAACAAGCTACAACCGCCTGATTGGTTGGCGAAGTGGTTAATCACTTTGCAAGAGTTCGATTATGAGATTAAGAGTAAGCCACCGAGGTTGCAAGGAATTGTGGAATGCCTCGTGGATTTCGGGGAGCCGAAAGAGACTTTGGTTGAAGGAAGTGATATTGAAGAAGCGTTTAAAATTGATACAGCTTCTATTCCATCTTGGTATGCTGCTATTACACATTATCTATCAACAGGAGAGACTGGAGTTGGTTTATCAAAATCAAAAAAGAGAAAAATCAGACAACAGGCTTTGAAGTTCTCCTTGATTGCAAGAACACTATATCGGCAGGGTGTTTATGATATCTACCGCCGATGTGTGATGTCTGATGAGGTTCCTTTTATCTTAGAAGAGTGCCATGACTCTGCATGTGGAGGGCACTTCGCATGGGACGGTCGACGACGCAGAAAGCTTTAAGAGCTGGATATTGGTGGCAGTCCATCTTCCAAGAATGGTCAGAAGCGTAAGCGACGAGGCAGGGCAATGCAAAAGAGACTGCAAGTTTTCTTTTAGAGTAGATTATCTACCATTTCGGTCCACCGAAGGAACTAGTGTCGGACCATGGAACCCATTTTTTGAATAAGGTGATAAAAAGCCTGGCAAATCAAGCACAATAAAATGACCCCTTATAATCCGCAAGCAAACGGGCAAGTCGAAAGTACTAATAAGCAGCTTGTGGGTATCTTGTCTAAAATAGTATTTGAGAAGAAACGAGACTAGGACAGGAAGTTGTATGTAGCAGTATGGGCGTATAATACAACGTTCAAGCGAGCTACCGGCCATACTCCATTTAAATTAGTTTATGGGGAAGAGTGTGTGTTACCCCTCAAAATTGAGTTGCCAACCATACGGTTTGCAATTAACCACTCTTTGGGAGATGAGGATTCACTCTCTGAACGTTTCACGACTATAGCCCACCTAGATGAGCTAAAATTGCAAAGCTTATTACACCAGGAGGTAGCTAAACGTAGGATGAAGCAATTGCACGACCTTAAAGCAAATAAGTATACCTTTAAAAAAGGGCAATTGGTTCTGTATTACGATGCGCGTAGGGAGCTGTTTCCAAGGAAGCTGGAACCTAGATGGGATGGCCCCTACAAGATTGTCAAGATAGGGAAAAATAGGTCTATAGCTCTACTAGTTGATCTGCAGGGAGTAGAGTTTAAAAATAAGGTTAATCTTAATAAGATTAAACCTTATTATTTCTAAGTTTGCTAACACGGGAAAATGCATTGCAAGTCCATGCTGGGGCTAATTTGAGACGTGTAAAAGAGCTTAAAGCTAGTTGATGGGGCGATTAATTCCTTATTTGGAGCACCCATATATGGAACAGAGATACCATCAGGGGAAACTTATCTAGTGGAGCAAAGGATACAAAGTGATTGAGCAAGAAGACGGAACCTTTGTGTGGGAGATCAAAGTCTTCTACCATCACTACTTAAGAATGTTGACAAGTATCCCTGTTGAGTTTAATGAAGAAGGTGGGATGGAGCCATTAGTTCATCCTCTAAATATGTTAAATTTCAACTATCATAATTACGAATAGAGGAGTTCGTGATGGCAAGTTGTAAACCCATTGTGGACGTATACATTATATTTTGATGGAGCGTCCAGGGGCCCTAATAAAAAAGGGAGTGTTGGAGTAGTAATCCGAGATCCCCGACGTAGAGTTATGATGAAGTTAGCTACTTATCTCGGGGTAGGATTCACTAACAATATGGCGGAGTATAAAGCCTTGATTATGGGACTGCATATTGCCAAACAAGGTGGTATTCGGCGGTTGTTAGTAAAAGGGGATCCCCAGTTGATCCTGAATCAACTAGATGGGACATATACATTGCGGAATCCCATCCTTTGTATGTATCATCGAACTGCGATGACCCTACTTGAGGAGTTTGAGAGAGTGTCTTTTTAGCTGATTCCACGTTACTGGAATCAGTTTACGGATTCACTGGCAAATCTTGCTTATGAAGAAGACCTTTTCTTCAACTGTGGTCCTAGTTTGGATATTGCTATCAATAATGAGACAGGACCCGATCGCTTGTGGGGAATGTTATCAGAGCATGCAATATATGGTAGGCGATGGTTAATATGGGTGATGTAAAGAGTAGCTGAGACTAATCTACCGTTGTTATCCTGGACCCATAGGCTGATTAGACAACCTGTTATGCATACACCTCTTGCTATATATGCAAGAGGGATGGGTCATAACCTTATGCATTTAGTTTAGGGTTGTGAGCCGTATTTTTCCTCCTTGGAAAGGAGCATATTATTGTATATCTATACTATTTCGGGGAGGGATGTGTAGCTGTTATTGTGTTTTATTTCATTAGGCCAAGAGGACCGATCAGTTGTTATAGTGAAATGTTTTATTTCATTAGGCCAAGAGGGCCAATCGTCTGTTTAGTACAGGTGCGGTTAATGGTTTCTTGTTTTAGTCTTGTGCTAGACAGATTCAAAGAAGAGCTTGAAAGGAGCCTTTGTCACGTGGGAGCTTCTTGTGGCCCTATCCAGGTGCTATCTCTCCTTTATGAGTAACGTGTTTTTATGCTATATGTGTTTGTTTACTTGTAGGGGATTTTCTTTTCTTGTTGGAGACCGGTGTCTAAGGCATGAAGTCCCAAGTTTAGGCTGGATATGTCTGGGGGAGGTCTGAGTAGTCATTGCCTCCTGTAAAGACATTGTCAGGCACCAAAAGTCCTATTTCAGGAAGGCAGTTCTAGTGATCCTGCTTTGCTAGCCTGCTAGGCAGCCGTTCTAGGAGTTCTTGTTAGTTGTAAGGCAGTTAGAGAAGCTTGCGGAAGACAAATGATGATGATAGAGAGGAAAAAAACCCTGAATATCTTACAGACAATAAATATATACAAAGCTGTGTAAAAAGGGGTTCTAACCCCTATCAAAATAGCAAAGGAAAAGAAAGAAAAACTTATAAGCAGTTGATCATCGCCTTGCGAAGGCCTGGTAGGTTCCTGGGGACGAGTCAGACCCGAGGCCGATGCCTTGTCTTCCTAGGGGTGGCGTCTTGCTGGAAAAGAAGTAAGGAAGGTTGGAGCGAAACTAAAAGTGAGCATCAGAAAAGGATTAAGTGTTGCCTTGCGAGGGCTTGGTAGGTTCTTGGGTACCGACACAGGACCTGAGGCCAATGCCCTATTCTCCTTGGGTCACTACGCTCAGCTCCCTCCTTTTTACATGCTTGAGTATGGAAAAATAAAAACCTAAAAGAAGAAATATGTTAAAAAGATAATACTTTTTAACCAGGCTATGAGAGTCCTCGCCTAATAGAAGCTCCTGGTTCTATTATCCTTAGTTAGGTAGGTAGTTTAGACCACCACTTAGGGCGACCTCTTTGATAGTTCTTTTTAGTTTGGCCGTGTTGAAGCAATCGGTTAGTGACTAGCTTCGGACCTTCTATCAGATTATGCTAGGCCTACTCCTTGTGGATGTCATGCCTTGGTTTTATCAAGAGGTAGTGTGAGCATTGTGCTATGCTTTATGTACCTATTTTGTATCAGCTTGATGCTTCCTTTGGTTGTTTTGTGCAGATCTGTTGTGGGATTCAACGGGCTGAGTCGCCCTATCCTGTGGTCACCAATGAGAGTGGATTTTTGAGCCTGGGATGTGCCTAAAATTTGCCAAAAAATTTAGAATTTAGGGGAAAAATATTTAACATCGAAGGCGGCAGTTCTAGCTAGGACGATTTTAAGCACCAAGTGAAAGACGACTTTTAAAAGACGCCCAAGTGATACTTGTGAATTTTTAATAATTTTTTCAACTGACGTACGGGATGTCAGGAGTTTCCAGTCAATTCGGGATGTCAAGCCAGACGCCCAGGATTTTTCAGAGCTCAAATTGGATGCCGGACGGGTAAATGGCCAAGAATCGGTCAAGCTATGAAAAGGTGGACCAAAGTTTGGCCAAAAGGGGTGGTGCCCTTTGGAGGCATGGACATCCCCCCAAACCCCCCAAATTTTTATGCAACATGGCATGAAAAAGAAGCATGAAATCGTGGTGAAAGAACGTGAGCAGGGCGGCCGTTTTTTGCGCTTGATCTTGATGGAGATGGAGATTACAGGAGGCTGAACACAACCCATCCAACTGATCATGGGGCTTGACTTCTCTCCCTTTGCTAGTCTTATCACCGCCCTTCGCTCGTGGAATGATGGACTGAATGAAGAGAACCAGATCTAGTCTTTCTCTCTCCTCCCTCTCTCTCTTCCCTATGGGTTGTTCATGTGTGGCATCTTGATGAAGGAAGAATGAAGAAAATGGTGAAGAAGATTGGTGGAGATGTTGAAGATTGAAGTACAACATTGGATTGAGATCAATGGAGGCTCCATTTGCTGATAATACAATCATTCAAGGCATCTCGGGTTACGTAAAAACACGGTATGACCACTTTTATGAAGAAAATGAATGATTTTTTATAGTTTATGATGATAATTATGTTCTTATTGGATGATTTTTTTTTTTGACCTGTTTGCATTATGAGTAATTGCTATTCATTAGGAAATCTTGATTTTGCAATGATTTACATGCTTTATTTAATTTCCGTAAACCCGAAAAGCGGTTTTTAAGTGGAAAAATGGTGTTTTTTTCGTTTTGGGTGGGAAAAAAGTATTCCCATGGGGGAAATATGGAAGATAAATTTAATGTTAGTATGCTAAAGTGAGTGGAATGAGAAAAATAAAAAAATAGCCTATTTTATTACCAAATAAATCAAGAAATTTAAAAAAATAAGGGAAAAAATAGAAATACGTCTTAGAAAAATAAAGAAAAATATAAGAATTGTTTGTGAATGTATGGTAGTGGTAAAGCATGAGGTTTAGCCTCAATTTGCCCTATATTTTTGTTAAATTTTGTGATTTATTGCTTTTTCTACATCAAAACATGCTAAAATGAACCTCTACACCTGTGCAACAAAAGCAATACCTAAACGTAGGGGGTTGGGAGGTTTGAATGGTGTGATTTGCGTGCTCATTGTTGCTGATTTTCTGATGCACATCATGTCATAGAGTTCGTATTATTTTGAGTAAGAGGATAGTAGCACGAGTGTTATCTTGGTGCTATCCTTTCATTGCCGCAATGCGTTAGAGAATAAGCATTCAAAGCATGTTTGTGCACAAAGCACGTTGCTTATTTTAAAATGATGTTTGAGCACTTTAGGATCATTCACTTTGCATGTGCATGGAACCATGGTATCAGAATTAAAAAACCTGGATGCATAGCACCTGTTTTCAATGGCAATGACTACACGTTGAGTATGGAAAGGTATCCTAAGTTGTAGGATAGACGTTCGTTTCTTGGGATTATTTGGTGAGGAAACATGTTATCATCTCCTGGAAACTTTTGAAATGAAGAGTGGAGTTTGTTCATTTGTTTATATGTTGAGCAGCACATCAAGGGGCCAATCCCTGCCATGTAGGAGAGCTGCAGTGGGGCCGCGGTGTTTCTACCGAGAGGTTGCCTCCTATGGATGTGATTATCATAGTATTCATTGCCAATGTGTAAGGGTTCTCCCTCTATGGAGTTTATAGAAAGGGAAACGTTGGACTACAAAGCTATAAAACTATAAACGCATAGATTAAGGTTTAGGGCAGTTTGTCCTTTAGCAATAGATTGATGCTCCTGGTCCCCGAGGCTGTGAGGGTGTGTTTATCTGTTACGAGCATGAGGTCCGCCGGCAAGTGCCATAGCCAGTGCCGGTCCATTTTAGGTCCCATCAAGAAGAGAAGAAGAACAAGAGTCCACTTTATCACGCACCAAAGAATAAGCTCTCATTCACTTTTTAAACCTTATATACAAAACCCTCTTTCCCTTGGGTAGTCATCTCCTTTTTACATGGCCAGCCATAGCCTAGGCCCTTTTTTTCCATTGTTCTCCTATCTTCCTAGCTTCTCTCCTGCTGCCCATGTACCTTTACAATTTGCATGGGTGACAACCCGCGCCCTCTTTTCCAAAGGTTTTGGTTGCGCCTTCTTTCTTTCCAGCTTCCATGGTTGTGTCTTGTACTCCTAATGGTTGTTTCCATGCTTTTAGTTTTCTTCCATGCCCACTCTCTTGTAGGGTGGCTTTTCCTTTTGATGCCTCATTTTTCACTTCCTTTGCTTTGTAGTAAACATCTACACATCCCTAGTTGAAAAAGATGACAAAAGCAACATCGTTACTATTACCAAATGATATTTGATCTTCTGTGCAAGATGGTATGGCCTCTATCAAGTAAATATGGAGAGCTTGGAAATGTTGAGGGCCATCGTAAATCATAAACTATCCACAATAAAGAAAGGCAAGCATATAAGCATGATAACAAAGGCTTAAACCCTGCACTTGTATATGGACATGACAAAAACCTTACAAAACTTATAATCACAATTAAAAGAAATATATGATTGCAGTATATGAAAAACATTGAAATACATGATTGTAGTGTGATCTTAAAAAGGAAATACATGATTGTAGTATATGAAAAACATTGAAAATGCAACATAGATTGCATTAGATCTTCAATTCAAAACATAATTTCCACCTATGATTGATTCAAATAAATTAGTGTGACATGTGATATTGGATTGAAAATTGTTAAACATTAATCTCAACTTATACCAGTATTCTATGTGAACGTTGATTAAACTATACAATTAAAAGAAATACACGATTACAGTATATGAAAAACATTGAGATACACGATTGTAGTATGATCTTAAAAAGGAAATACACGATTGTAGTATATGAAAAACATTGAAAATGCAACATAGATTGCATTAGGTCTTCAATTAAAAACATAATTGCCACCTATGATTGATTCAAATAAATTAGTGTGACATGTGATCTTTGATTGAGAACAAAATTGTGTAATATCAATCTCAAGTTATACTAGGATTCTATGTAAACCTTGATGAAACTATACAATTGCATGATACCATTTAGACATTGAAAATGTTATACAAACTACATTAAGTCGTAGTTCAACAATATAAAAAATACAAAAACATTACCACTTTTTTAAACAACTACACATGTGAGGACATTTTCTAGCGACCGAGTATACGACCGAAATGCCCATTGCATAAAAAAATACCATATAACTGGTGCGTCAGGACATTGTGCAGCCAAATATATGACCAAATGCTCATCACTTATTCATCATATGTAAGCCAAGGCACTATTTAGCCGAATTCACAACCAAGTTCCCATCCATATTCAAGAAGGGAGAAGGGAGGGTGTCACAATTAAAATGACACCTCTATGTCCAGTTCACGACACAATGCCAAGTGGCTTGTGGCATGCCCACCAAAAGACACTCACTTGACGAATTCACAGCTAAGTGCCTATTTGGCAAGCACCTTTTGGTCTTCATACACTTACCACAAGAAGACAGAGGTATCATGACATGTATATGTCGAGTTCAAGACACATGCCAATCCACATGTCCCACAAGTAACAAGACAACTAGCATATAGGACAAAACTCAAATATACAAATAAAGCGTGAGAAAACACGGATCTAGAGCATGGCTACAGTTGTGGAGGTTGGAACTCAAAGTATAAACTCATGAAGACATAGACTAGACAAGACCAATTGTCACACAAGTGAATTAGGTTCCAAGATTGAGATTTGGACTCATAAACACATTCTTGTGCATAAGGACAATGGCACTGACACTTGATTGAAAGGACAATAGCATTACATTTAAAAGTGAACCAAGTACATGTCTTTATACCATTCCAGCTTCTCCACTATCCTCATTGTGCATATGGGATTCAGGATATCTCTTCCTGGATCATACATCATTTGTTATTTCTCAACATAAAGCACGACAAGGAAGAAGCACCTCATGACACACATAGTGTATGCCATTCAGCAACCTCTTCCTTACCATGCATAAATGCATGAAGCGTACACATATACACATAGTCACAAAAACTCCCATGCACACTTTGAACTATGGTAGTTTATACTTTTGGTAGATAACTTGCAATAACAAAGATAGAATCAACCATACAAAACACATAAGTAACATGCATATCAAAATACATAGATAGAATCAACCATACAAAACACATAAGCAACATGCATATCAAAATACATAGATAACAAAGATGGGACTAATCATATTATAGAAATTTTCTTTTATCTACAACCTTATTTAAGTCACTAGCTACTCATATAATTTGTGGATGGGTCTTTAGAGCTTTGCCATGCCCCAAAAACACAATTCATAGTTGCTTTCATTACTTCAAGAACCAACACCAATTCTTAAAGAAAGGGAAATGATTTTAAACATCGCACAAATCTTGATTGCTTGAGGGGACATATATTTATGGAGAGTAAAACATCACTTGCCATGGGGAGAAAATGTATGGTAACAAGAAACCCTTTTAATCTAGAATCCTTTAGTTAACCACATTTTGAATATGCCCTCTACTATATAATTAGCATTTACTAATGAATATATGTATATATAACGTGAGTTCAAAATAAAGGGTTTTTAAAACACTAGTTTTATCCATTTTTTACATACAGAAGGGTGTCATATAAAGGGGTTACTTATAGATTGAATAGAAAAGGGTTGTGTTTTATTCAAGAAAAATTCACAGATTAGGATATTTATAAATAGGCCCTGAATGCACGTTATATAGAGAATATATATATATAGTGAACCCCCCGAGGGATACAGTAACTTCTAGGAGGAGACATAGGTAGGCATATATGTTGTCTTTTTCCATTGAGAATACAATTATCTTGAATTTCATTTTCAGCATGATGCAAGCTTGGGATGGTGGTTCTACATTGCTCTAGCAATCATTGGTGTTTGTCTTTTCTAGGTCTCCCCATCCTAAAATCGTATATTGAGTGAACCTTACAATTTTTGCATGCAATCAAAAACTTATAGAAAGACAAGCTAAACAAATGTAATATTTCAACTCATAAGTACACTCCCTTTTCTTAAATTGTTAGTATTTCAAAGCTAAAGCATTGAGCAAGCTTACCTATTGAATAGAATGCCCTTATATTTGCAACAACTTCTTCTCAATGCACTATAAGCTCCTTTATGTATCCAAACAATGTGCCTCATCTACTTGCATTTCCATGCAATATAATCAAGTTCAATAATATCAAAAGGTTTTCTAGTCAAGTGTTGTAGATATTGTTCTAAGTTTGTAGTGATCCATTTAACATGTTCTATTCAACAATAAAATGAAACTCATTGTATGATGAATAGTTCTATCAACTAATATGCAAAAACCAAATGATTAGCTTATCAATCAATATTGTGATGCCTATTATCTTCCTCCAAACAAAGGTTAAGGATCAATTACTAGGATCAATTACTAGTGACAACTAGCAACAACAAGGGAAAGGTTAAGCCATTGAGAAGGCAATGCAGATGCTGTCAATTCTTGAGGAAGCCATCAAGTAGGTGAGCACTAAATACTATCTCCTTAAGGGGGGGGGGGATTCTAAAGACATGTAGAGAAGGTGGTGAAAAGTGGCCAACATTGATGGAGAAACAATGGAAAAGGGGGTACCATGACCGTTATTGTTATGGGCCATGATTATTTCCATGCTGTGGATGTGAGGAGTCTATTGACATGGGCTCATCTGATGAGGTTGCAAGAGAGTCCGGCACTACTACTGACTAGGGCCAGGTGGTGCAAGGCTAGATGGGTGCCTATGGTGGCAAACCAAGTCTGTCAAGCATCTATGGCATTGGTGATGCCTATAGGAAGGAGTGTAGGGGGGCTATAGTGGCGCACCTGGGGCTATGGCGAGAGAGAGCAGAGTAGAGTAGTGGACTGGTGAAGGATTGTTGGTGAAGGAGTAGTGGACTGGCAAAGGAATGGCAAAGGAATGGCAATGGAGTAGTGGATTGGTGATAGACATCAGACCAGAGTAGTGGATTGGACTGGCGAATGAGATTTTGGACTGGCAAAGGACGCGAAGGAGCAGTGGACTAGCGACAAACAACAGACCAGAGTAATGGACTGACTGGTGAAGGAGATTTTGGAACTTTTGCTCTAATGTTACGAAAGAGGGAGGTTGGTGAACAGGTTTGCATCCTGGAATGGCAACATGGCTTCACGAGACTATCACATGACTGCACAAGATTGTCACACGAGAGAGCTGAGGTCTTTCACTAAAATATGCAATCACTAAGGTACTGTCATTTTTATTTGCAATCACTAGGAGTCTGGGAGAATGCCACCAGGAGGAGGATGTGGAGGTGGGGCCAAGGTCACAGCCATTGGGGAAGTCCACCACTCAACACTTTAATAATTTGGAGGCTAACCTAGAATAGGTGCCTCAAGTAAAGAAGAGTTTGTTTGGGAAGGAGCGAGGGTTAATAGTGGGTCCTCATAAAATAAAACATCTCTGCAAAAGGTAAAAGTGCGAGTGCCATGATTATACAACTAGTAACCTTTTACACCAAAGCGATCCCCATAACCAACAAATGTGCACTTTTAGCTTGTGAAGAGATTTTATTTTTCTTTTGTCAAAGGGAATTAGTGAGTAGCTTGGGGTGCCATAAATCCTCAAGTCAGAGAGATTAGGTTTAGAACCATACCGTCACTCGTAGGCTGTGACATTAGGAAGGGTGCGACTAGGTAACTAGTTTTGTATAGCATGTCGTAGCAACAGCTTCTTTCCAATAAGAGAGGGGGACACTAGCAACTCGAAGCATAGCATGAATAGAGTTCATTACGGTGCAGTTCTTTTGTTTTTCCACCACACCATTTTATTGAGGTGTATAAGAGATATTAAACCGATGAATGATATATAGAGAGTGCGGCAAAAATATGTAAACTCATTGTAGACATACTCGCCTCCATTATCAGTTTGGATGGCCTTGGGCTTGTAAGGAAGCTCACATTCCACCATATGCATATAGAGATGTGATGGGCATCGGGCCATAGAGATCAGAATGAAACAACTCAATAAGATGAGTAGTCCATGTACAAGGTTTGGAGAACTTTGCTCATGTTAGCTTCCCAAAGATACAAACATCACATATCTTGAAATAGTCAACCATATGATGATTCTACAAAGTCTCTTTAATAGATCTACATGCTTACTAGCCTTCAAAAATCTTAATATACTGTCTTCCATACATCAAAAATCTTAAATTAAAAAAGAATATTAAAAACCATATCAAAATGACCTCCTTGGTGATTTCATTATAATGAGTTTTTAAGTCACGTTTCAAAGTTGTTGCATCCATCTTATTACAATGGCCAGTTATTTGCTTCACATGCAAGGTAAATGAAATGGGGGCATGCTCACAAGTATTTCCATATTTAGAAATATGAGGAGAATACAAGCTTCAAAACCTAGCACTTGAGTCGATGATAAGGCCTACACACTCAACCTGAGAGGTCCCAATAATCATGTGCTTGATGAAGTCATGTTAGCCAAGGGAATCAATAACAGCACAATAGTACTCCATTGTTTCAAATTTCCAAAGAGAGATATTAATGGCAATGCTCACACTTAGCCTTCAGCTTGTTTAGCACCCATGCATACTTGAATGATCTCTTGTTGTGCTAGTTGAATGACCTCTTGTTCATCTTAGCTACTTCTTTCTTGAACCATCCAAGTACATTAAGTGAGTCACTAAAGTGCTTGAGATAAAGGCCTATCCTCTTCATTTCATTTCAAGCCATTAGATTTTCAAATCATTGGATCATGAACTTACACCAAAATTTCACTAAAGTGCTTGAGATAAAGGCCTATCCTCTTCATTTCATTTCAAGCCATTAGATTTTCAAATCATTGGATCATGAACTTACACCAAAATTGCATGACATGTTGTGGGCATCAAATCCATCTCTCTCTTGCCTTAAGCACTGCCTCAACACTACATATGCTACTACAATCTTTGGATCTCCAAACATTCTTAAGGAATCCATTGAACAAATGGCATTTGCATTGAAGATAATTGGAGATGCAAGACATCTTAGTGAGAGCTTAGCAAAGCATATTGTCCTATATTTTTCTTTGTGTTGCATTGATTAAGAGGAGTGTAGACCTATCCATTAACTTCACTACTAAATCTCTAAAGAAGAGCACCAAAAATTGTACTTGCTACTACTGATTAAGACAATAAAAAATACACACTAAAAAGTATACAATATCTCATACCAAGATGCATTGCCACACTTTATCTGGCACATTGCCTTCCTCAACTCCATCATCATCTTCAACATGTATCAAAGCTATAGAAGGAACCAAGTTATCCTCAACATTTGTTAGCACTTCCTTGGGTTTTTGAAGACTGTACAACACAGTATCACTACATCATATTTAACGTTTCACATGCAATTTCATAGCTAACAAGAAAGAATACATTTGAGGAGCCTTTGAGGGATTGAGGAGGGATTACAGAAGTCTATAGATGTATAACTTCCAATACTCTCACTTCTGTTTGCTGCTACGTAGACACTTTATTACTTTCACCTTTGCCAACAACTTGTGGGGAGAGCCATAAATAATTTGAAATATCCATAAATGTAGATTTAGAAGTTGCAGAAGTGTTACAAAATTAAAAAGTTAATGATTTTAACCAAATCTAAGCTTACTTCATTACATGACCTTGTCAATACAATGCCAAGGTATGTGTGTTGCTCGTGTGTTCTTGTTTTACTACATAGGGCAAGTGAGAGGAAAGTACATTAACTTTGTCATGTTTAACAATAATCCCTTCAAATCTTAGAGGTGAGTCGTCTCCAAGCATTGACATGGCCTTTTGCATGTAAAGGTTGCATGAAAAAGATCCCATTGGAATATTGTGCTAGTCTACCAGCATCTTTTGTTGTGAATAACTAGACTTGAAATGAACAAAAAGAACTTTAGAATAGTTTAGAACTATGAGAGGGGAGTTTTGATGCTGAGAAGTGCTTAAAAATAGCTAAAAATTACGAATATCAAGGGAAAAATATTCAATGTCGAAGGCAACGGCTCGATCTAGGATGATTTTAAGCATCAAAGTGCTTTAAAGGCGCCCGAGTGACACTTGTTGATTTTTGACAATTTTTCAGATTGACATGAGGGTTTTCAAGAGTTACCGGCCAATGCAAGATGTCAAGCTGGACGCCCAGGATTTTTCAGAGCTTGATTCGAAGTTCGGACGGGGAAATGGCCAAGGAAACGGTCAAGATGCGAAGAGGTGGACTTATTTTTGGCCAAAGTGGGCGTGACCTTTGGGAGCCCAAGTAATTTTATGCAACATAAAACTTAGTATGCGAATTGCGGGCAAGATGAAGAGGCAAAAAACGTGAGGAGGAGGGTGCCATATCTGCGCCGATTTTTTCGCTCGATGCATGGAGATGGAGGTTGCAACCTCAATGCAACCCACCCAAGTGATCATGGGCCTTGATTCCCCTCTGCCTGGCCGCCTCTCGCCTGTCAAATGGTGGCCTCAATGGAGATCTCTGATTTCAGTCTTTCTCTCTCCTCCCTCTCTCTCCCTTAAGGGGTTGTTCTTGTGTGGAAGAAGACAATGAAGAATGGTGAAGGAAAGCTTACCCGGATGAGACCGGATTGCTTCCGGATGGATGAAGACATGAAGAATGCTAGATTTGAAGATGTTGGATATTGAATGAGGGCTGACACGTAGTCCATAGCAAAATTGAGATCCCGAGACACAAAACCTAAACGGTAATTCAAAATTTTTGAGGAAAAAATAAGTTTTTATGCTATTTGGTTGATGAAATATTGTTCCCATGGGCTGATTATGCATTATGTTGTTGTTTTCTATGATTTTGATCAGTTTATACTCAAAAAATCAGAAAATCATAAGTGTTATGACTGAAATTAATGGTATAAAACCCGTAAAACACGAGTTTAAGAGGCAAAATGGCGTTTTTTTTGCAAAATAAAGGGGAAACATGAGATATAATATCAATAAAACCTGAAATTTTATTGTTAAGGAACCTAAGGGCTATAGCCCACAATCAATCTCAATTTCTAGTCATTTTCTATTGAAGAAAATAGAGGAAAAATACCAAAAAATGGTGGAAAATGGGTTTTAAATGGGAGAAATTTAGGAAACGATAAAATGAAAATTCCAGAAAATTACATAAGTGTTTGTGCAATGTATAATGAAGGTAGAGCATGAGGTTAGCCTCGTTTTACCCTCATTTCTATGTTTTTGTCCGTATTTATTGCTTTCTCTACAAAGAAATACACATAAAACGACCTTTACACCTATCAACGATTGCAAAACATTAAACGGTAGGGTGAGAGGAGGTTCTGAGCATCAAAGTACAATCTTAAATCTGATTTATGTGTTGCATCATGGCTATAGGACGTTGTTTTAAAATAAAGGAAAAGACAGCATGAGCGTAAGGCTCGATGTCTCTCCCCGTTTCAATACATAAACAGGTAGCATGGAAATAATGAAAAGATTGGTTTCGCACGATGCATAATGCTGATTTTCTATTGTTTGCGCACTAAACCATTCACATTATGCACTATGCATGGTTCATGGTATCGAAGGAAAATCTCTTGGACTGCATAGCAATTATTTTCTTAGGACTTTGACCCACGATTGAGAGTGTGAGGTTATCCCTTGCCGTAGGGTAGAGGGTCGGTTTCCTAAGGGACTATGAAGTGAGGAAGCATGGTATATCTCTTGGAAATACAAGAAATATAAAAGAGAGGAGTTTGTGCTAGTATGTGTTATATGTCTAGAAGCGCATCAAAGGGCCAATCCCTGAGATGTAGGAGAGCTGTAGTGGGGCTCCAACTATTAGTCGCGGTAGAGTGCCTCCTATGTATGTGTGATCGTGGCATTGCCAATGTACTAAGGGTTCTCCCTCTGAGGAGTTTTAGGAAACGTTGGACTATAAACTACAAACGCATGAATTAAGCTTTAGGGTAGTTTGTCCTTTAGCATTTGATAGATGCTCCTAGTCCGTGAGGCTGTGAGGGTGTTTGTGTGTCATGAGGATGAGGTCCGGCTAGTGCTATAGCCAGTGCCGGCCCATTTCAGGTCCCATCAGTGGTGCGTCTGCCGAGAGCCACTTATAAGTGGTGGCTTTCGGATCTAGGGTTTCTAGGGACCAAAAGAAAGTTGGTTTATGTCCTCTGACAAGGACCGTCAAGCCGAAATAAAAAAAGCCGAACGTGCTGAGAGGGCTAAACGGCGGTTAGAGATCGTAAGCTGTTATTCTCCTCAAAGGAGTAGCCCAGTATGTATACGAAGCAGTGGTCTTAGTCATTTGACTACTCCATCTATTCCATTAGGTGCAGGAGGAAGTGTAAGATCTTCTTCTCCTCCATGAAGTCTACCCACTTCAAGTGGGGGTGTGAATCCGCCACTTCAAGCTCCTACTGCTAATCCGATTGTCACCATGGCACAGCCTATTGCGATTCTTGCAGGGACGCCGAATTTACCAGCCTTAGGAGTTCCCTTGCCCATTTTTAATGGGTTAGCGAAAGACGATGCAGAATTTCACATTTGTGAATTTCAAAGATTGATGTTCAATTATCGTATCCAAGATGAGGGACATCTCATGATGTTCTTCAATATGGCGTTAAAAGGAAGGGCTGCGGTATGGTATCACAGCATAGAGTCTGGAACCATAACCACCATTGATCAATTCTATGCAGGTTTCCAAGCAGAATATGCCCCTGAACGAGGTGGCCAATATTGGTTGCGGGTCTTGAATGTAACACGTCAATATCCTCATGAGAATGTAAAAGCATATGCTAAGAAGTTGAAGTATTTCGTAAGTTGCAAACGTACATTCCCATTCCGCCGGTTGCCCAATTGTAATACTTTTTGCATGGGTTGGACTTTAATATCCAAGTGCAATTGAGCAGTGTGGCCTTGGTAGATATAGACACCGCTATTATGCGGGCAGAGGGAGTAGAAGCACGATTACAAATGGCCTACTCCTCTCGAATGAATGTTAATGGGGGTTTAGTACCTAGCGGCAATCCATCATTGACGAATGGAAGTCAAGGGATGCCTATGACTAACCCTATTGGGAGAGGGAGTATGGTTTCAAATATACCTTTACTACCGGCTCCTCCTAGTGTGACTATGCCTATGGCAAGTCAGTTGGCTCCATCAAATGTTGGAGGCCAAGTTTCAAATTCTAATGTTGTTCTTGTGGGTCAACAGCTAATGCCAAATCAGATTGTTAGGCCAATGGAATGACGGGTTGATGATCGAGGCTACGAGTCAAGTGCATCTAATGTCCTTGGCGAAGTCAAGGATATGATGAAGCATTATACCGACATGATTTCCGAACAATATCGACAAATAGTTGTCGATGTTAATTTCTTGAAGAAGCAACAAAATCTAATAGGGAGTCGACGTCCTGAAGAGGGTGGACCTTCTAGATTCAGTTGTAAATGGTGTGGTGGACAGCACTTCCCCAGAAACTGTCCAAATGTGAAATGTGACATTTGTGGGAAGTCAGGCCATTTAGCTGCTATCTGTTGGAGTAAGATTAGTTCCCTCCAACAAGGGAGTAAAAGGCCAAAAGGCTAAAGAGGTTGACAAAGATAATGCAAAACCGGTTGAGGCAAACCCTAAACAAGGGGATAAGGGGACACAAGTCCAGAGCCCTAGCATGGAAGGGAGACCGCTAAGGCTAGTTGACAGGAAAGTTGACCCTAAGAAGGATGAGGAAGTGCCAAGAAAGAAGGCAAGAGCTAAGAAAGAAGCACCCAAACTGGTCCAAAGACCAAAAGAGAGGATGGTTTAGCGAGAAAAGAGAGCTTTGGCTACTTATCATGACTTTGATTTAGCAAATTCTCTTTGCGAAGTTAAACCAGATGTGAATCTCTTGCAATTGATCAAATTATCTCCAGGAGTATGCAAGGAATTTAAGAAGATCCTGCATATCGGGTATATTGTAGAACCCTTGGGCATAGCACGAGTAGGGGAAGATTGGTTTGACCATGCTGAAAAGAACTGCCCTAGGGTTCTAGCTTATGTGGATGGAATATTAGTGGAACATGCCATTGTAGACACTGGATCCTCTGTCAATATCATGAGTTTAAAGTTGATGGAGAGGTTGGGTCTAGGCATCCAGAAAGACAGCTCCACCCTTCTTAGAATGGCTGATGATAGTCTAAGACAACCAGAAGGTTGCGTTACTAAGGTCCATGTTACAGTTGCGAGTGTAGAATGTTTCTTGGACTTTAGGGTGATAAGATTTGCAGGACGTCCTAGCTATCGGGTTTTGCTAGGTAGGCCTTGGATCTTACGAACAGACTATCAAGTCGATATACCCGCCGATCGAGTGGTTCTAGGTAGAGGTGCTAATCGAGTAATAGTCGATGCTTATCGTGAGTCTCCTCAAAGTGAGAGAGCTCCTTTATCTTCTACTGAATTAGAGACAGCAGATGATCCATCTGGTAGTGAGACATCATCTAGCGATGAATCTAAAGAGGGGTCCACTACAGAGGATATCTATCAGATAACTCTAAATGAGCCGATAGAGCCTCAAGATAGGATAAGAGACGCGGATGTGATTGAGTTAGACCTTGGCACACCGAATGATTCGCGGCCAATTAAATTAGGTTCTATGCTCAGTTTAGCAGAAAGGGAGGACTATGTGTCCTTGATTCAAGAATTTCGCGATATCTTTGCTTGGAGTTATGATGAGCTGAGAGGTATCCCTCCTAGCCTGGCTGTTCATACTATTCCTGTAAAAGAAGGCAATCGTCTTGTGCGTCAAAAGGTAAGGCGTATGCCTTTTGAATTGAGGGATGGGCTGTTTGAGGAGTTACAGAAGCTAAGGAAAGCTAGTTTGATCTTCTCTATTTAGCACACAGAATGGTGTTCACCAATTGTTATCAGGAAGAAGAAAAACAACCAGATCCGATTATGTGTGGATTTTAGAGAGCTGAATAAGCAGATGGTTAAGGATTACTACCCGTTGCCATTTATTGACCAGATTTTGGATCAATTAGCAGGTAGGGAGATATATTCATTCATGGATTGCTTTGCAGGATACAACCAGATGGCAATTGCAGAAGAAGACAAGTTGAAAACAACTTTTATTACTGTCTTTGGTACTTTTGCGTACCATGTGATTGCCTTTGGTTTATGCAATGCACCTGGATTGTGGCAATGAATAGCAGACAAGATCTTTGGTGACATCTCCCCAGATGAGCTGAAAGTATTTATTGATGACCTAGGGGCAGCCACTGTAAGGGAAAGTATGTTGATTATCTTAAGAAAATGCTTTGAGCATTGCAGACAATTTTGTATTGCTCTTAACCCACGGAAGTGTGTCTTTGGAGTACCCTATGGGCTATTGCTAGGCCATGTGGCCAGTTCAATAGGGATAACAACTGACCCTGAAAAGATCAAGGTCATAGTTGCTATGAGTCCACCATGCACTACGAAAGAGGTTCATAGCTTTCTGTCGTGATAGGGTACAATCAGAGGTTTATAAATGCCTTGGCAAAAAGAACGTTGCCGTTAATAAATTTATTATCCTTTAGCTGTTCATTTGAATGGAGAAACCCTTGTAAGGTAGCTTTCGAGGATGTGAAGCAGGAGCTAGTAAAAGCACCCGTTTTAAAAGCACCTAAAAGAGGCGAGGTATTCTACATATTTCCAACAGCCACCATGCATAGTATAAGCTGCTGTTTAGCCCAAATCTGGGAGGAAAAGTTGTATCATCCGATAGCTTTTTCTAGTAAAAAATTGGGTATTTCAAGGATCAATTATACCTAAATGGAGAAGTTGTGTCTTGCGATGGTCTTTGGGACTAAGAAATTCAGGTACTACATCCTCTATGAAAAGGTAGTGTTCTATACAAAGGCGGAAGGGCTTAGATTGCTTATGAACAAGCTACAGCCGTCTGATCATTTGGTAAAGTGGTTAATCACTTTGCAGGAGTTCGATTATGAGATTAAGAGTAAGCCACCGAGGCTGCAGGGTATTGTGGAATGCCTTGTGGATTTCGGGGAGTCGAAAGAGATCTTAGCTGAAGGAAGTGATATTGAGGAAATGTTTAAAATTGATACAGCTTCTATCCCATCTTGGTATGCTGCTATTGCACACTATCTATCAATAGGAGAGATTGGAGCTGGTTTGTCAAAGTCTGAAAAGAGGAAAATCAAACAACAGTCATTGAAGTTTTCCTTGATCGCAGGGATGCTATATCGGCAAGGTGTTGATGATATCTATCGCCGATGTGTGATGCCTGAGGAGGTCCCTTTCATCTTGGAGGAGTGTCATGACTCTACATGTGGAGGGCACTTTGCTGGACGGTTGACGGCGCAGAAAGTGTTAAGAGCTAGATATTGGTGGCCATCCATCTTCCAAGATTCTTGTGAGTATGTAAAGAGATGTGACACCTGTCAAAGGCATGACAATAGAGAGAATAGGAAATGCCCACTTGTTAGATATGATCAATGCCCCACCCTCATTAGGTGCTACCAATGATCCATGGTGCTCAAAGTTGTAAGGCCCCCATTATGAGAAGAAGCCAAATGTGAGCCCGGACATTGGTTGAGTCCTAACTTGTATATCAGATGAGGTCTATGTGACTGGATGGCAAAAAGGTGACCGTTGTGGGTCTAATCTTTGGGTTAGACAGAGTGGTTAAGCTGGTAGCAACTCGAGGCGCATTGCATCGAGTTGCAGTGTATGGTAAAGGAAATATTCCTTGGAATATTCCTTGGCCGACTAGTGGAGGCTCATATGGTAGGTCAGTTAGCAGGCCGACCTAACGACCTTCGCGGCTATAAAAGCTAAACCCCTTCGCAGCCATATCTCATTCATCTTTCACCCAGTCAGAGTTGTTGTTCCAGCTAGCCTTAAGTTGTTCACCTATCTTCTGTCTAGATTGCCATCTAAGCTTCACACAGTGGAAGCGCACGGGTGGACAGAGCCATCTTTGTATCAGTTGTTTGGAGTTAAAGAATTTACTGATTCTCCTCTTATCTATTGTGTACTCTCTATCTCTTTCTCAGATTCTGTTCGCTGCACCGTGTAATATTTTACATGGTATCAGAGCCCAGGGGGCTCTAGAGATCGGAGAGTGTGCAAGAGGTAAAGGCTTCAACAGCAAAGAGAAACTATGTCGACTTTTGGAAGCGGTTCTGGGGCATCAGGAAGTGGTGCAAGAGTTGTTGTTGCTGTATCGGCTATGCAAACACTGAGGATTCGTCCACCAACCTTCAGCGAAGGCAAGTTAGATTGTACAAACTACACCTTGTGGAATTTCAAAATTACAACTATCCTTGCTTCTTATGAGCTTTTGGAGACTGTGCTGGGGACTGACGCAGAACCACAGCCTACCCTCGACCCATCAAATCCCAGTGTGATGATTCCTCCGAATGCAGATCTTCTACGAGCTTGGAAACGAAGGAATGCAGATGCATTGTGTGCCTTAGTTACAAGCTGTTCTGACTTTGATTCAGCATCATACAACCAAAGCGTTAGAGGCTTGGAATGTACTAAGGAGTCAGTATGAAACAAGAAACCAAACGAGGATTCAAAACTTGGAGAATCAACTAGTAGCGGAGAAGTTTGCTGAAGGAGAGACAGTTGAAGCATTCATCACTCGGATTAAGAATCTGCGCGACCAGATGGCTGGTGCTGGGATACAAAAGACTAGCGAAGAGCTAGCTCGGAGGTGTCTTTGGATTTGTCCACAAAAGTTTGATGGAATAGTAACTGCCCTTAATACTCATGTGAGACCTCAAGCTTTGAATTTTGAGGAGTTTTGTGCATTATTAATGGAGGAGGAGTTGAGGCTGAAAGCCCGAGAAGGAAGCAACAATGGAGATGCTGCATTCTCTGCCAATGCAAAAGGCAAAGGTTGTTCCTTCACCAAAAATGATGGTGACAAAAAGAAAAAGGGTGGAAAGAAGAAGTTTCAAGGAGAGTGCTTCTACTGCAAGAAGAAAGGACATGCAATTGCAGATTGTCGTGTCAAGAAGGCAGATGAAAAGAATGGTACCCTTAAAAGTAAAGGGAAAGAGACAGCCAATACGGCTGAACCAGAGCTGGAATTATTCATGGCAACCATTGAGGAAGTGTGCTCCTCAACACAAGGAGAATCTACCATTGACTCATGGGTGTTGGATAGTGGGGCCTCCCATCACATGACCAACAAGAAAGGTCTATACAGTTCTATGCAGCCTCTACAAGAATCCATCACTATGATGGTTGGAAATGATGCTAAATGCCCTACTGCGGGCACAGGTACTATTTCTTTTGTTGCTACAAATGGTGAAGTCAAAAAGCTTTCAAATGTGTTGTATGTTCCCGAAATCAGGAGAAATCTATTATCAGTTGCTGCCATAACTGATCTTGGTCATGAAGTGAGGTTCAAGAAGATATGTGCAGAAATTATTGATAGTGCTAGCACAATTGTTGGCAAAGGAGAAAGAAGGAACAACCTGTATGAGCTAAGTGCTCTTACAGCCACCGCTGGAGTGGGCACAAGTAAACTTGTTGAGAATGAAATAGGGAAAAGTGTGAAGAAATTTAGAACAGATGGTGGTGGTGAGTTCAACTCAAAGGAGTTTGAAGGCTTTTGCAAGAGCAAAGGGATCAAGCGTCAATTGACAATGCCTCACACACCTCAGCAGAATGGTGTTGTGGAACGCAGGAATCGCACCATTGTGGAGATGGCAAGATGCATGCTAAAGGGCAAGGGACTGCCTAACCATTTTTGGGCTGAAGTTGTTAATACTGCAGTCTACATTCTAAGTTGGAGCTACATAAAGGCTCTCAAGGGAAAAATACCTCATGAGGCTTACATTGGTAAGAAACCATCTCTCTCACATTTCAGAATTTTTGGATGTGAATGTTATGCACATGTTCCAAATGAGAAGAGAAACAAGTTACAACCAAAAAGCAGAAAATGTATCTTCTTGGGTTATAGTGATGAGCAGAAGGCTTACAAGTTATATGACCAAGAGGCAAAGAAGATCATCGCGAGTCGTGATGTGGTGTTCAAGGAGGAGCCACATACAGTGGAGGAGGAGAAGGCAAGTTCTTCCACTTTATCATCAAGTGAAGAAGTAGTCCACTATGAACCTGTCCCGAGAGCTATCCCTGTCCTTAAGAAGGAGGAAGCATCATCTTCAGATGATGAGGAAAAAGTTCACCAACCTGACATCACCCCACCGGAAAAGCCATTGCCGCGCTGGGTGAAGCAGCTCTATGACCACAATAATCCTATGCCTGCATCTGTTGAGGAGAAGGCAGATGGACCAAGGAGGTCTCAGAGAATAGAGGAGCAAAGGAGAGCTTCTGCTCACATAATAAATATGGCCTTGATGGTTGAGATTATGAGAGAAGTAAAGGAGCCAACTGATTTAGAAGAAGCACTTGCAGATCCATCATGGAAGGCTACAAAGTGGAAGGTTATTGGCACCAACTTGATCTCGAAGGTAAAGTACAAGGCTGATGGTACCTTAGAAAAGTAAAAAGCTAGACTAGTTGCCCAAGGATTTTCACAAGTTGAAGGGTTTGATTTTCAAGAGTCATTTGCCCCAACTACCAGAATGACCACTATTCGCATGGTACTTGCAGTGGCTGCCCACAAGAAGTGGCCAGTGTACCAAATGGATGTTAAGTCAGTGTTCTTAAATGGTGACCTCAAGGAGGAGGTGTAGGTGGCTCAGCCACCAGGGTTTGAGGCCCTCCATTCTGAGAACAAAGTGTGTAAGCTGAAGAAGGCATTGTATGGGATGAAACAAGCCCCTAGAGCATGGTATCAGTGGATAGATAGGTTCTTTTTAAACCTAAACTTCAAAAGATGTGCCTCAGATGCTAACTTGTATGTTTACAGGGATGGTAAAAAGTTTGTAGTGATTGTCCTATATGTGGACGACCTTCTTATTACAGGTGACTATGAAGATATGATCAACCAAACTCGAAAGGCTTTGAGTTCTGAGTTTGAAATGACAGACTTGGGCTTGCTGCACTATTGTTTGGGGATTGAAGTCTGGCAAGAGCCAAGAAAGATCTTCATCTCTCAGAAGAAGTATGCATTGGAGATCTTGAAGGCATTTGGCATGACCGAGTGCAAGGAGATAGCTACACCTATGGAGGTGAATGCAAAGTTATCTGTTGAGGATACATCAGCACTAGCAGACATTGGGAGGTATAGGAGGTTGGTTAGCAGTCTGATCTACTTGTGTAACACCAGACTAGATATCAGTTTTGTTGTTGGTGTTTTGAGCAGGTTCTCAAACAAACCCCATGAGAGTCATTGGAAGGATGGGATGCGGGTGCTCAGATACTTGAAGAAAACTCTTGACTATGGTATCACATACAGTTTCAGAACTTCTCTTGTGGGGAATTGTGACTCAGATTGGGCAGGAGACAGTGATTCAAGGAAGTCAGTTTCTGGTTATTCTTTCTCTTTGGGTTTAGGAATATTCTCTTGGATTAATAAGAAGCAACCAACAGTGGCATTGTCTTCTACCGAAGTAGAGTACAAGGCAGCTTGTTTTGCTGCATGTGAAGCCATATGGTTGAGAAGGATTCTATGGCATATAGGAGTGCAGGATGAAGAACCAACTGTGCTGAGATGTGACAATCAGAGTTGCATCACCATTGCCAAAAATCCAGTGTTTCATGCACGCACCAAACATATAGAGATCGAGTATCACTATGTGCGTGATTTGATGGAGGATGGGATAGTGGAACTGTCTACTATCCAATAGAGGAGAATGGAGCAGATATCTTCACCAAAGCACTTATGAAGGATCTGCTTCAAGTTCATCTTCAAAGACTCGGCATTGGGCCAAGGAGATAGTTCACCTATGGGTGGACATTGAGGGGGGTGTTAGATATGATCAATGCCCCACCCTCATTAGGTGCTACCAATGATCCATGATGCTCAAAGTTGTAAGGCCCCCATTATGAGGAGAAGCCAAATGTGAGCCCGGACATTGGTTGAGTCCTGACTTGTATATCAGATGAGGTCTATGTGACCCGATGGCAAAAAGGTGACCGTTGTGGGTCTAATCTTTGGGTTAGATGGAGTGGTTAAGTTGGTAACAACTCGAGGCGCATTGCATCAAGTTGCGGTGTATGGTAAAAGGAATATTCATTGGAATATTCCCTAGCCGACTAGTGGAGGCTCATATGGCCGACCTAACGACCTTTGCGAGATATAAAAGCTAAACCCATTCGCAGCCATCTCTCACTCATCTTTCACCCAGTCAGAGTTGTTGTTCTAGCTAGCCTTAAGCTCTTCACCTATCTTCTGTCTAGATCACCATCTAAGCTTTACACAGTGGAAGCGCACGGGTGGACAGAGCCATCTTTGTATCAGTTGTTTGGAGTTAAAGAATTTACTGATTCTCCTCTTATCTGTTGTGTAATCTCTATCTCTTTCTCAGATTCTGTTCGCTGCGTCGTGTAATATTTTACACCACTCATGCCTATCATGGCTACCCTTCCATTTGAAAAGTGGGGCATTGATTTTGTGGGTCCTATTACTCCGTTGTCTACTACCCAGAAGAGGTATATTATAGTAGCCACTGATTATTTTACAAAATGGTCAGAAGCGCGGGCGACGAGGCAGGACAATGCAAAAGAGACTACAAGTTTCCTTTTAGAGCAGATTATCTGACGTTTCGGTCCACCAAAAGAATTGACAGAAGCTTGGAAAATCAAGCATAATAAAACAACTCCTTATAATCCGCAAGCAAATGGACAAGTTGAAAGTACTAACAAACAGCTTGTGTGGATCTTGTCTAAGATAGTCTCTGAGAAGAAACGAGACTGGGACAGGAAGCTGTATGTGGCATATGGGCATATAATACTACGTTCAAGCGAGCTACTGGCCATACTCCATTCAAATTGGTTTATGGGGAAGAGTGTGTGTTACCCCTCGAGATTGAGTTGCCAACCATACGGTTTGCAATTAACCATTCTTTGGGAGATAAGGATTCTATTTTTGAACATTTCACGACTATAGCCCACCTGGATGAATTGAAGTTGCAGAGCTTGTTACACCAAGAGGTGGCTAAACGTCAGATGAAGCAATTGCATGACCTTAGAGAAAAGAGATATACCTTTAAAAAAGGGCAATTAGTCATCTACTATGATGTGTGTAGGGAGTTGTTTCTAGGGAAGTTAGAACCTAAATGGGATGGTCCCTACAAGATTGTCAGGTTAGGGAAAAATAGGTCTACCACCCTATTAGCTGATCTATAGGGAGTAGAGTTTAAAAATAAGGTTAATCTTAATAAGATTAAACCTTATTATTTCTAAGTATGCTAATACAAAGAAAATGCATTGCAAGTCCATGCTGGGGATGATTTGAGACTTGTAAAAGAGCTTCAAAGTTGGTTGATGGGTCGGTTAATCCCTTATTTGGAGCACCCATATCTGGAGCAGAGATACCATCAGGGGAAACTTATCTGGTGGAGCAAAGGATACAAAGTGATTGAGCAAGAAGATGGAACCTTTGTGTGGGAGATCAAAGTCTTCTGCCATCACTGCTTACAACTGTTGACGAGTATCCCTATGGAGTTTAATGAAGAAGGTGGGATGAAGCCGTGAGTTCATCCTCTCAAAATGCTAAACTTTGATTACCATAATTACGAATAGAGGAGTTCGTGATGGCAGGCTGTGTAAACCCATTGTGGACGTATATATTATATTTTGACGGAGCGTCCAGGGGCCCTAATAAAAAAGGGAGTGTTGGAGTAGTAATTCGAGATCACCGACATAGAGTTACGATGAAGTTAGATGCTTATCTCGAGGTAGGATTCACTATCAATATGGCGGAGTATAAAGCCTTGATTATGGGATTGCATATTGCCAAACAAGGTGGTACTCGTCAGTTGTTAGTAAAAGGGGATTCCCAATTGATCCTGAATCAGCTAGATGGGACATACACAGTGCGGAATCCCATTCTTTGTATGTATCATCGAACTGCTATGACCCTACTTAAGGAGTTTGAGAGAGTATCTTTTCAACTAATTCCATGTTACTGGAATCAATTTGTGGATTCACTGGCAAATCTCACTTATGAGGAAGACCTTTTCTTTAACTACAGTCCTAGTTTGGATATTGCGATCAATGATGAAACAGGACCCGGTCGCTTGTAGGGTATGTTATCAGAGCATGCAATATATGGCAGACGATGGTTGATATGGGTGATGCAACGAGTAGCCAAGACCAATCTACCGTTATTATCCCGGACCCATAGGTTAATTAGACAACATATTATGCGTACGCCTCTTGCTATCTATGCAGGAGGGATGGGTCATAATCTTATGCATTTAGTTTAGGGCTACGAGCCCTGTGTTTTCCTCCTTGGGAAGGAGTCTATTATTGTATATCTGGATTCTCCCAGGGAAGGATGTGTAGGTGCTATTCTGTTTGATCTCATTAGGCCAAGAGAGCCAGGTTTGTGAGGTTTTGAATGCTTTATTTCATTAGGCCAAGAGGGTCGATCAAGTTTTATAGTGAAGTGCTTTATTTTATTAGGCCAAGAGGGCTAGCTGTTTGTTTAGCGCAGGTGCGGTTAATGGTTTCTTGTTTGAGTTTTGTGCTAGACAGGTTTGAAAGAAGAGCTTGGAAGGAGCCTTTTGTTGCGTGGAAGCTTCTTGTGGCCCTATCCAGGTGATATCTCTCCTTTATGAGTACTGTGGTTGTTGTGCTATATGTGTTTGTGTGCTTGTAAGGGATTTTTCTTTTCTTGTTGGTGACCGGAGTCCAAGGCATCAAATCCCGAGGGTTAGGGTAAGTATGTTTGAGGGAGGTCTGAGTAGTCATTGCCTCCTGTAAAGACATTGTCAAGCACCAAAAGACCTATTTTAGAAGGGAGCCCTAGTGACCCTATTCTGCTAGCCTACTAGGCAGCCATTCTAGGAGTTCTTGTTAGTTGTGAGGCAGTTAGAGAAGCCTGCTAGAAGAAGAAAAATAATGATGATAAAAAGAAACCCTGAATATCTGAAAAGAAAATAAATATATACAAAGATGTGTAAAAAGGGGTTCTAACCCCTATAAAAATAGAAAAGGAAAGAAAGAAAAATTTATAAGCAGTTGATCATCGCCTAGCGGAGGGCTTGGTAGGTTCCTGGGGACGAGTCAGGCCCGGGGCCGATGCCTTATCTTCCTAGGGGTGGCATCTTGCTGGAAAAGAAGAAATTAAGGAAGGTTGGAGCGAAAATAAAAGTGAGCGTCAGAAAAAGGATTAAGTGACGCCTTGCGAGGGCTTGGTAGGTTCTTGGGTACTGAGACAGGACCTGAGGCCAACGCCTTGTTCTCCCTGGGTCACTACGCTCAGCTCCCTCCTTTTTACATGCCCGAGTATGTCAATAAAATAAAAACCCTAAAAGAAGAAATGTGTTAAAAGAAAATACTTTTTGATCAGGCTATAGTCCTTGCCTAGTAGGAGTTCCTAGTTGTGTTGTCCTTAGTTAGGTAGGTAGTTCAGACCACCACTTAGGGCAACCTCTTTGATAGTTATTTTTAGTTTGGTCATGTTGGAGCAGTGGGTCAGTGACTAGCTTCGGACCTTTTATCAAATTATGCTCGGCCTGCTCCTTGTGGATGTCATGCCTTGGTTCTGTCAAGGGGTAGGGTGCGCGTTGTGTTGTGTCTAGTATGTATTTATTTTGTATCAACTTGATGCTTCCTTTGGTTGTTTTGTGCAGATCTACTGTGGGATTCGATGGGCTGAGTCTCCCTATACCGTGGTTGCCAATGAGATCGGAGTTTTGATGCTAAGAAGTGCTTAAAAATAGCTAAAAATTACGAATATCAAGGGAAAAATATTCAATGTCGAAGGCGGCGGCTTGATCTAGGACAATTTTAAGCGTCAAAGTGCTTTAAAGGCGCCCAAGCGACACTTGTTGATTTTTGATAATTTTTCAGACTAACGTGCGGGTTGTCAGGAGCTACCAGCCAATGTGGGATGTCAAGCCAGACGGCCAAAAATTTTCAGAGCTCGATTCGGAGTCCGGACGAGGAAATGGCCAAGGAAACGGTCAAGATGCGAAGAGCTGGACTTATTTTTTGCCAAAGTGGACATGACCTTGCTCCCAAGAAATTTTATGCAACATAAAACTTAGCATGAAAATCGTGGGCAAGATGAAGAGGCAAAAAACGTGAGGAGGAGGGCACCATATCTGCGCCGATTTTTTCGCTTGATGCATGGAGATGGAGGTTGCAACCTCAATGCAACCCACCCAAGTGATCATGGGCCTTGATTCCCCTCTGCCTACTGATCTTATCGCCGCCTCTCGCCCCTCAAATGGTGGCCTCAATGGAGATCTTTGATTTCAGTCTTTCTCTCTCCTCCCTCTCTCTCCCTTAAGGGGCTGTTCTTGTGTGGAAGAAGACAATGAAGAATGGTGAAGGAAAGCTTGCCCGGATGAGACTGGATTGCTTCTAGATGGATGAAGACATGAAGAATGCTGATTTTGAAGATGCTGGACATTGAATGAGGGCTGACACGCAGTCCCATAGCAAAACCGAGATCCCGAGACACAAAGCCTAAACGGTAATTCAATTTTTATGAAGAAAAAATGAGTTTTTATGCTATTTGGTTAATGAAATATTGTTCCCATGGTCTGATTATGCATTATATTGTTGTTTACTATGAGTTTGATCAGGTTATGCTCAGAAAATCAGAAAATCATAAGTGTTATGACTGAAATTAAATGTATAAAACCCGTAAAACACGCGTTTGAGAGGCAAAATGGCATTTTTTTGCAAAATAAAGGGGAAACATGAGATATAACATCAATAAAACCTGAAATTTTGCTGTTAAAGAACCTAAGGGCCACAGCTCACAATCAATCTCAATTTCTAGTCATTTTCTATCGAAGAAAATAGAGGAAAAATACTAAAAAATGGTGAAAAATGGTTTTTAAATGGGAGAAAATTAGAAAACGATAAAAGGAAAAATCCAAAAAATTACATAAGTGTTTGTGCAATGTATAATGAAGGTAGAGCAAGAGGTTAGCATCGGTTTACCCTCATTTCTATGTTTTTGTTCGTATTTATTGCTTTCTCTACAAAGAAATACACATAAAATGACCTTTACACCTATCAACGATTGCAAAACATTAAATGGTAGGATGAGAGAAGGTTTTGAGCATCAAAGTACAATCTTAAATATGATTTATGTGTTGCATCATGGCTATAGGACATTGTTTTAAAATAAAGGAAAAGGCAACATGAGCATAAGGCTCGGTGTCTCTCCTCGTTTCAATACATAAACATGTAGCATGGAAATAATGAAAAGATTGGTTTCTCACAATGCACAATGCTGATTTTCTATTGTTTGTGCACTAAACCATTCACATTATGCACTATGCATGGTTCATGGTATCGAAGGAAAATCTCCTAGACTGCATAGCAATTGTTTTCTTAGGACTTTGACCCACGATTGAGAGTGTGAGATTATCCCTTGCCGTAGGGTAGAGGGTCGGTTTCCTAAGGGACTGTGAAGTGAGGAAGCAAGGTATATCTCCTAGAAATATGAGAAATATAAAAGAGAGGAGTTTGTGCTCGTCTGTGTTATATGTCTAGAAGCGCATCAAAGGGCCAATCCCTGAGATGTAGGAGAGCTGCAGTGGGGCTCCGACTATTAGTCGGTGGAGTGCCTCCTATGTGTGTGTGATCGTGGCATTGGCAATGCACTAAGGGTTCTCCCTCTGAGTTTTAGGGAAACATTGGACTATAAACTACAAACGCATGAATTAAGCTTTAGGGCAATTTGTTCTTTAGCATTTGATAGATGCTCCTGGTCCACGAGGCCGTGAGGGTGTTTGTGTGTCATGAGCATGAGGTCCCGTTAGTGCTATAGCGAGTGCCAGCCCATTTCAAGTCCCATCAAACTAGTCAAATTTTATCTAAACTTTGAGGCACTTGTGTCAACATAAGAGAGCATTTCACCTTAGATTTTATGAAGCACAATTTGTTCACGGTTGCTCCATGCAAAGGAGGGAGGATATGCATGTTTGAGAGAGAGAGAGAGAGAGAGAGAGAGAGAGAGAGAGAGAGAGAGAGAGAGAGAGAGAGAGAGAGAGAGAGAGAGAGAGAGAGAGAGAGAGAGAGAGAGAGAGAGAGAAAATGGCTCAAGGGGATGACCATAGTGTGCAACTTGAAGCTTCATTCTTTATAGAGATCTAAAACTTTAGGCATCTTGGTGCATGTTTAGTGGGAGAGTGATAGAGATGCCTTGAATGCATGTAATGCATAGGATTTGTACATAGTGAGTACATAGTAAATTACTAGAGTGGTGACTTCAGACCTCCTTCAGGCTTCAAGTATGATAGGAGGGAGAGAGAGTATGTGTATGTATGTGCACATGCACACACTCCTATCTGAGAGAGAGAGGAGCATGAAAATACATGTGTTTCAATATCACTTTAATTAGGGACAAAGCTCCGAGAAAGTATGTTGTAATTATAAAATAATGGAAAAGGTATTAGGGCCAAGACATAGGTCAATTGACCTACGCAAGTTGCAAAAGTGGCCATTGACGAGCCATTGACCTACATGTCTCCAATAACTCTCTAAAATTGAACTCCACAAAATAAGGAACCTCATCTAGTGGGTTTACTCTATTGACTCTCCAAATACGGAAGTTTGTTGAGCATCGGATTGTCTCTCTCTCTCCTTTGATTGTGGTTTCTCTCTCATCTATGTAGCACATCAAGCTCCGATTCACTACTTGTCCACTATGAACTCTACCTACATGTGGTTGTTGCCTCACTGTTGCACTCCACCTTCATATGCATTCTTAGCTCAAGTCATGTATTTAGGGGTGGTTCAACTCTTAGGAGCCATCTCATACACATGTCAAATCAACTTGTGGAGATGTTGGAGTGTTGAAGAGCGCCAATCTCCTAACTTTTGCGATGATGAAGTAGTAGGGTTTTAGCCTATGATATTCAGGTTATCCATGCAATTTTTGTAGTTCAAGCTACTTGAAAAACTATTTTGATAGTATTTCTTGAAAACTCCTACCTTGATCAGATTTCTATATGTTATCAAGCTATCTCTAGTATATCTTTGATCATTCTAGTTACTCTTGCCATTTCTATAGCTCCTGACACTTTTGTACTTTAGGTCATACCAATCAATTCCTCAACATGGCATTTTCTTGAAGTTTCTTTTGATCTCCTTCTTTGTTGGTAGCACATTTCTTGTAAGTATTCTTTGTATTCTTTTCCACAATATCCTTAACATCCAAATTACACAGATCTACCTAAATTTCATGAATATGCTTGAACTACAAGAATCTACTTGAACTGTAGGAAATTGTCTAAGTTGCAGAAAACTGTCTAAACTACAAAAATTTATCTGGATTACAAGAATCTACTTGAATGCATGTCTACCTTGAAACTTCTAAATCTCTATTTTCTTTAAAATATTCTTTCTCTCAGTATCTCCAATATCCTCTGACCAGATTGCATCCTCTTTTGCTACTCTTGTATCTTCCTCTACTGACATTTCAATTTTGAAGAAGAAACCTAAAGACTTGAAATTAGGGCTGCATCTTAAAACTCTCAAAATTAATCCTTGAAACTATTGGCTGTCACATATAAAAAATTTCAACTAGAACCAGATTACTTTGAACTCATAGCATTGCAAACTCTTGAATAGATTGAGATCTACAAGCTATCACCTAAACCATTGCAACACTGCATTGTCTTGGAAATTTCTTATTTCTAGGCATGATGCCTAAATCATGAGAATGTTGCCCATCAAATTAGCAAGATTGCCAAAGTGTTATGGCCTCTCAAGACCAAAACAAGTACACAGAAAGACATCAGACTGCCTAAAATCACCACGTTGATGTAGATAACTTCTTGAATCAGTTCAGATCCTTTTTAGGCATTTAATATTCAAGAATGATATGCAAAAACAAAGCATATATTATAATCTTTAACACAAAAATGTTGTCTTGAAAAATATCATGCAGTTTACTATCATCATGACTAATCCTAATTAAATAGCTTATAATAGACATCATTAATATTTAGAAGACCAACACATGTAGATAAAATTAAACATCAACGGACCATATTTTGGCATTGACTTGAAATTTTTTTGCATTTCTAATCATGTAAAATCTAAAAGGTTATAACTTTTTGAATCACAGGACCGACATCTAAACTTCAAGTGAAGTCACATGAGATTTCCAAATCACTTTATATGTGCTAATAAGTACTGATCCCTACATGCATATAAGTACTAAGGTAAAAAGTACTAAATAAATGATGGAATTTGAGCCCTAACATGGCCTCTCAAGACCATAACAGAAACACAAAAAATGCTATTTTCATGAAACAACATTATTATTGCAGATGACTTCTTGAATTGATTTATAGATATATTGAACATTTAATCTTTAGGATTGATGTACAATCATTAAATAAAAAATATAATTATTTTTAGAATATTTTTCTCCTAAAAAATACAAATCATATTACTCTCATCATAGCCATTCCCGAATAAATAACTTGACATAGAAAACATTAGTTTTCAAGAGATAAACATAGATTGGGAGAATCAGACATATGCAACCTAGTATGGGTGTTGTCCTGAAGATTTTCATATTTTCAATGATCAAGGATATGAAAAGATACAACTAATAATACTCAGGACATGCACCATCCTTTTAGGTAAAACCACATGAAATCCAAGGTCACTTTACATATGTTGATCCCATGAACCTACATGCATACAAGTAGTAGAAAGTACTAAGGTTAATGATTCCATTTGACCCCTAATAAGACTCACAAGAAATTAAGAGGAGTAACATACCAAAGGACATGTTAATTAAGTCCTTGGAAGTTACCTATATAATACAACTACTCATGAAAGAAAAGTGATAACATAGTTGAAACACTTCTTTTCCAAGAAATGCAATGAGCTACAGCATCAAATTAAGCTCTAGGCCATGAGGAAGTGGTGGCTCTATGCCAGGAGGAAGTGATGGCAATCTCCTTTGTTAGCCTTCCTTCCTCTTCTTTAGCTTCTTTTGGTAGTAACACTATCCTCGATGGTTGCAACTCCAAAAATTGCAAGGGCCTCAACAAATAAACAAACAATTCATTAGGTTGTAAAGTTCCTAGTGCTAGAGCTTGTATCATTAGAGAAAATGAGATATATCTAGTATTTAAATCCCTTTCCAAAATATCCTTAATGTAAAATCATTCTCCATGATTTCCAAATTTTTGGCACCCAAAGAAATAACATATTCACCATCCTAAAATCTCAAGAAAAGTTTCCATTCAAAGAATGAAAAGCTTGTAGTATTTTGGGCATTCTTCATGTGATATAACTATTTGTACACATCAAAGCTTAATTAGGCATACACTTAAATTCCAAGAATTTGTTCATTGAGTTGTACAATAATAATAATTTATCTATCTTTTAGATTATCTAGATTATTATATGTGCTTAGAAAGTGTAACAATCTTGCATGCACTTTTTGAAGCTAATTTGTAAGGAAAAATGTTTTTTCACCCCCTTCTGTCCTTAGGAACTTGTATATAAAGCCAAAAAACATTAAAGTTTCCAAGTACCTACTAGTTTTTTGAACTCAAGAATCACCTTTGTTCTCAAAGTAATCATTAAGTTGTCTTGTGATTATGAGACATCCATTGTATTCTTTTCAATTTCCTTGATCCATCACTAAGCATGATCTTTAAAGCATCCTCCTTGAATTAAGGCCATTGAAAATTTATTTTAAGAAATAAAGAAAGGCTTCAACCACATCTTTGGAAAGCATAAGTTCATTATTTTGGGCTATTGAATTGACTAGGGGATACATATCAACTTCATGATTTGCATGTTCCCTTTCAAATTGCTAAAATTTGATTGTCTTGTATTGGTGAGAGCGGATTTTTGGACCCCGATTTAATGCAAAGAAGTGCATGTGAGGCATAAAAGACCAAATTTTTATGAAAAATGAAATGGTTGCGGATCGATGAGCTGGAGTTTTCTTACATAGAGTTCGATGCTAGGAATGCAACGCAAGTCTCGGTTCATCGATTGGAGTCCGTTTGACCCCCCCACTTAATCCCCACAACGTTTCATGTTATAAAGCAGCTATGTGATCCAGGAGGAGCGAGAAAGTATGTGACAAAGGCTAGGTTGATAGATTTCGATGCTTGAAGCCACTTGTCTAGTTAGATCTTGAATCAAAGTTCATTTGGAACCTCCACTTGGCAAAAAACCACTTGCATGCAATGTGAAAATCCAAATTTTGAACTAGACATTTTAGTATTTAAGGCTTGATGACTAATTAAAAGGCCAAAAAGCAAAAAACTAACGACTTGGGAGGAACACATTTTTTTTCGACGGCCCCTCATTTCCCAATTTGGTAACTTTTCGGATGGAGAGAGATAGGAGGAATGGAGAAGGCAGCAATATGAAATATTTCCACACTTCCCGTTGCTTCAATCCAATTAGAAAATGATAAAGGGAATCAAAATTATAGTTTTTAGTATTTCTCTCTCCTCTTATTGTGTGTTTCCATTTTTGATTCTAGGGGGGGGGGGGGGGGGGGGAGGGGGTGGGTTGAGATGCAACATTTTGGTAGTGGGATGATGCTAGAGAAGAAAGGAGTTTAGATTGAGGTTGGAAGCAGTATCAACAATTGGTGGGAAGTGTCAGTGGGCCACCAATCACGAGATGTGTACGACGATACAAAGCACGATTTTATAAGTCATAAATTTAATCGTTTTATGATAAATTCCATTGGTATTGGAAATAGTTGTATTTGGTTTGTCAATCTTGTGATCTATCAGAAATGTTAAGGGAATCAGGAAAAATTAGTCATCTAATAATTTCTTTATAAACAGGCAAAACCCCGCAACATTGTGGTTTTAAGAAAATCATGAGATTTTGGGGTTTTGTTGTGTATATGGTGTTCCTATGGGATGAAATGTGACATAAAACTAATTCTCAATAAGCTTAATCAATCCAAATTCATCATGGGGAGGTGGAAAAAAAGTTTTTACAATCAAATATTTTCTTAAACAAGAAAAAAGAGACACCATATAATATTAACAAGAAACCAAACTTGAGGTGTGCTCTACCAAAAATAGATAATGACATTGACAATCCATATTGTACCATCAAACCATGCTTTTACCTTACTCAAGTGCTCTTTGTATGGTGTGCCCCCACCACAAACTTTTCTTATTAGGAGAAAAGCATCCATGTCTTGCAATGTACTAGTATATCCCTTTGAATCTTTTAATAGAAAAATAATATTATCGAAGAATGTTTCAATTAAAGCTTAACTACATAGCATAAGTAGCGTACACTTTGCTCACTGCTAACTTGTACTCCAAATTTGGTTCATTGAGGATTTTTGGTTGAAACTTGCCATAGTGTTTGCACATGGTCTATGGACAAACCACATTTTTGACAAATCGCAAACTTGCACTAAGTACAAGGATATAGGAAACATTGACTAAGATATGCATCTCAAATGCTAGCATTGCTATAGTCATCATTGGTCATTTTTACTATCATTTGGACAATACATCATTTAATGATTAGGTCACGTTGAATCGGCCTTGGAGACTTTGAAGAGAACACACAAAAAAGAAGACCATTTCGAAGATGAAGAGGCAAGTGAGGATATGGAAAGTGGCAACAACTAGCTAGAGAATAATGAGAGTGACATTTCTAAAACTGAAGAAGACGAAAACAATCATGATGAGGGAAACATTGATAATGGCATTAATAGGCCCCACGATAGGATTGAATGGCCCAATGCTAGTGTAGCTACAATCAAGGGGGAGTACTCAAAAGGTGGCAAGGACCCCATGTGACACCCCAAGCTACCAATGAAGCAAGCTAGGTCACTTCCTTCTCCTCCTCTAGTATCCCTCCTCCTTGCTACAAAACTAGCAACCACCTAGTGCATGCGAGCTCTAGCCTTAATCCGATTCATGCATTGTAGCATCCAACACTTGCTATTTAACTCATTTGACCTTTTTTGCCATTTTTTGGCATTTTGAGGTAAAACTATCAAACTACAAAATTTTCCCGCATAAATTGTTTATTTTATTTTATACTGTGAAATTACTAACATCAAAACACCATGTAATTTTAGTTTGTAAACAAATCCAATCTTATGTCAATTGAATTTTAAAAAGTGCTTAAGAGATAAATTATAATTAATATATATTTTTATTACATTAGAGAATACAAGGGGTTTTTTCTTTATAAGGTTTTTCTTGGAATCCTAGGGCTCAATACAAGTTTTAGCATATTTTTAAGCACTTGATTTTTTCATAGGCATGCTTGCATCTCTTCTTGGTCTTTGGTAGTAACCCAATCCTGACACTCTCCTACATGATGGTGGCATGGCTAGCTCCTATGGCTTTTATGTGCACAACACTTTCGATAGGATCTTCAGGATAGAGAGTTGAACCCACTCCTTTGAGGTGAATATGGCATGGAGAATAGCTATGTTTCTAGTGAGGATCCCAGGAATGTAGTGCCCTATCAAGGCATACTTTGAAAACATTCCTTGGCCCTTCTGGTGACTATCAAAATTATGGATGTCAAGAGCACAACCTACATTGACATAGATTAGCTCAAAATAGTATGCATAGTGAAATAAATTTTCTAAATGGACCATTGATACACTTACTTCCTACTTGGCATTGGAAGTAAACTTCAAGGATTTAGTCAATTCTGCAGTTAACTTAGAATCCTCAATTGAGGGGGCTTGTTGCTCTTCCAAGGGCACCTATCCTACCGCCAAGCTAGTCTGCAACATTGCCTTAAACTCTTGGTTGCCAACCATGGCATACTCTGCCAAGTCTATGGCATCTTCAAGAGCTATGACATGCCCTCTATGTCTCTCAACTTTGGATTGGTGTACTCTATAGGTAGATCATTAGACATGATAGGGAAGTCATTGTTGATTTCCATCATCAATAACACCTCATCCTCCCTCACTCCAAAAGCTATGACATGCCCTCTATGTCTCTCAACTTTGGATTGGTGTACTCTATAGGTAGATCATTAGACATGATAGGGAAGTCATTGGTGATTTCCATCATCAATAGCACCTCATCCTCCCTCACTCCAAAAGTTTCTCCACATCATTGAGAAACATAAATTCCTTGTCATCAATGAAGACTTAGCTCATGCTATTTATGCAGCACTCTATATCAATAGTAGAGGGTGCACCCTCCTGCTCACTTGAGTCATCTCCCAAGGTGCTTTTCATAGCAACTATAGCTCTATCGACCATAATATCTAGAGCTTTTACCTCTTCCTTAGACTCTACTTACTCTCTAGCATTTTCCATTGGAAAAGGCTTTAGGTCAGGTACATATCTCAGCAATCCTTCCATGTGCTCTTCAACATCCATTGTGACTTCAAGGGGGTCCTCACCTTCATTGATTAGCAACAAAGCTGGCCATCTAGAAGAGGTAGTTGGGGCCATGCTAATCAATGCCAAATTCCCTGGCCTACCAAGGAGCTACTTGAAGTAGGCAATGGTGAGATTTGCATAGAGGTATTTTGCAAATAATTAGGTATTTTGTAAAGTGCCTCTATGTGTTTGATGTACTTTAAGAAATTGTAGGGCATCCATTCCTCAATGAGATCCTCACAGCCAATAGTATACTCTCAAAGATATGTACTCGATAGGGCTTTGCACGCTTAGACTATACCACAATACTATATCATAATACTTGACATTTGGATAAAAAATCTTGTAGAGATCTAATTTGTGAGGAACTTTGTGCCTTGAAGAAATTGCATGAAGCTAGTAAAGAGTGTGATCCATTGTGAGAGGAGGGGTGTAGGAGATAAGTGCAAGGGTTCTTGGGAGAGAAAAAGTGGTTGGAGAGTTAGAAAAT
The DNA here is from genome assembly GCF_053477565.2 of Lygodium microphyllum. NCBI lineage: Eukaryota > Viridiplantae > Streptophyta > Polypodiopsida > Schizaeales > Lygodiaceae > Lygodium > Lygodium microphyllum. The sequence continues at coordinate 7,474,740 of NC_141143.1, read as the reverse complement.
AAAAATGAGACCAAGTGAATGGTTTTTATAAGCCATGGACTTACAATTTTCATTTTTAAGAATCCATTAAATTTTTAAATAGAGTTTTGAAAAGTTTAAAAATCACATGATTAATATATTATAGAAAATTTTAAGCAAGAAAGTTGATAATGGGCCAAAAATCCAAATATTATAATGACAAGATGGAGTAGTTTGGCAACTTACAAGGTGTGATTTCATTAGATTATTGTAGCTTCTCTGTGATAATGTTTAATGTGTAGTGGTTTAAAGTAGTATTGGAAGGATTGGGGCAACTATTTAATGAGAGTTGTTTGGGTTTTTGAAGGTAGATTCCGTGAAAAGGTGGAATGATTTGCAAGACACATTTGTCTTGCCAAGTCATTGTGAATTGGTGCAATTGCCTTTATTTTATTTTATTTTAGTAAAATAAAAGCCACAAATATCTTTATATTTTTGCAACAAGTTTTTAATTGATTACAAATAGGTGATCTTACATCCTAACCTACAACAATCTTGTTGGTTGTATGTTGTGCATATAACACCTTTGACAACTCAAGTATATGATGACAACAATGTACCTAGTATAGACATGAAGAGTATGTAGGTGGGGGAGTTATTATTGTAGAAAGTAAAGAACAATGAGGGCTTCTGTCATGTGGAGGTGATTGTCAAAAACATGGATCTAGAGCGTGGTAGGAGTGTAATGAAGGAGACCTAGGAGAGAGGAGAGAAGGGAGAGACTACAGAGAGGAGAGAGAAAGAGGAAGGAGATGAGAGATGAAGAGAGAGAAAGACATAAAAAGAGGGAGAAAGAGAAGGGAAGCCATGAAAGTTGGAAGAAAGGGGAAAAGACACTTGATTATTGATAGACTGATGCCCTAATTGGGTCTCTCAACACCTTATATATCCTGTCAGTATAACTGGTTATTCCCATGCTAACACATGTCCTACCCATCTATCCCCACTCTCTTACATTCCATCCTGACCCCAAAGGTTTTTTCCCTCAAAAATAAAAAATAGGGCTTATTGATGTGGTTCACCAGAAGGGAAGGTGGGTCGCAGAGTACTACTCTGTTCAGCATTACAAAGGAGATTATCGGTATAGAGAAGTACAACCTCATGTGGAATTGGGGCATACACTTGTGTGTATGATGCATACAACATGTGTAAGTTGATAGCATATGAGTTTGGCCACCAATTTGTGACAATTAGAGGTTGACAAACAATGGACAACATGCTGTCCAGAGAGAACAAGCCTGCTGAAGAAAACTAATCATAACTTCCTATGGGTAGCCCTCATTGAGGCATGAGACATGTCAAAACAAAGCTCATAAAGCATACTTTCAGCTCATATATGTGACACTTTATTTCCATTAATGCAAGAAAAAAATTATTCTAGAATAGTGTGATGTTTGCAAGTTGTTTGCAAGTGCAGACTAGGGCAAAGTTAGCTAATCTTGAGTCAAAATTGCACCCTTGAAGTAGGGGGAGGGCTGCACTGCTGAAATTTTGATTGAGGTAGGGCCTTTCTAAACCCATTCCTTCCGTGGGAGCAATTGGATAACCTACATGATAAGCATCAATAGCATAAGGGTCATCCATACAAGCATGGGTCATGACCATACTACCACTGGGGTCAAAAGGATAATTGTGATCCGCATCCACTGTATCATAGAAGTAATTCATGGTGTCATCTTCAAGAATTGATGGTGGCACAAGATCCTCACTCACCCATACGATAGCATGCATTGACTTGTCCATAAACTCATTGGGAACCAGTGTGCCATGTAGAATTGGAGCACATGAGGCTGCAATCATTAATGCATTCACTACATCAACCCCTAGGCATTGCATGTTCCTGAGCCCCACATTTGTGGCTATTGCTGGGTGTTCAAAGTTAAGGGGCTTGGGCTAATGGGACACCTGCTCATGAAGCTGTAGTGAGATCCCCTCATCATGGCATTGTTTGTGAGAAGCATCATGTTGCTCATATGGATGCGCATGCTGCTCATAGCAATGATCAAGTGATTGATGATATCGATCACTCTGTTGCTAATGATGATTTTTCTCCCCATGTAGATAATCATATACATTTTCATGATGTTGTCCATGTATATAAGGTTGTCTAGATGGTTGTTCATGTATGTGACCAGAATGTAGCTCATTAGAACATGCATACTCATCAGATGCATGCTACTCCTCAAAATATGCACAATCATTGTATACATGCTGACCATAAGTAGGCACATGATGCTGCCTTTGCACATCCTCCAAACCATGCATGTGGTCAAGGGACTCATAATTTCCATGAGAATGCCCATGCTGCTGCTCATAATCATTTTGATCTGTCCTTTAATTGTAGCCATTTGAGCAACTTGAGTCGTAAGGGCTACAAGTTTGTCACTGATTGCCTTTGTTTGCATATTGGTGAGTGAGATGGTTGAGATCACTCGGTCCATCTTAGACATGAACTAATTGTGTTGCTCAATTAGTTGGTTGTGGCTTGCAGCTCAGAGAGCTTCTTGTCGCCATAGAGTAGCATTCAATGCATTCATTTGGGGATGCTAAGAGTGAGAAAAGAAACTAGAACTAGGAGCCACAATTGATTTGTTTTTGCAAATACTATTGTTTCTTTGTTGGTTCATTTTATCTAGCAAGTCCTTATGCCTTTCTGCATCCCTTGCATCAAGCCTATCCTTGTGAAATTTTTGCTTAGATTTGTTAGCATCAGACAAACTAGCAATATCTTCTTCTTGTTGTCCTTCAACATAGTTTCCCCATACCTTTATCAACCATTTTTTAGCACTTTGCTCAGCTTGAACCAATAAGTGACCTTCTGTAGTACTATCAGCTAAAAACAGAGGATGAAGCTTTGCTAGCCTAGCCTCTAGAAAAGAGATAGCCACATTTGTTTCAGAATCCCATAAGGTGCCCACAAATGTGCCCATTCTGTCAACTGTCTCTACCTGAATCTCTACATCCCTTTGTAGTATTTTCTACTTCATAAAAGCTATCGCATCATCTGCATATGGTTCCCCTTGGCCCAGGCATCTTACCCTAGACAAAGAGAATGCAATGATACAAGTTTCTTTTGGTACAAACAGTTTGTAGTGGTGCCCACTAAGCACATACTCCATTACAGTAGAAAGCCTCTTTGCTCTCCAAAGGAAAGGTAAAAGCTACTTGGCTTTTTGTATCACAACCTGAGCTTTCTGGTTTGCATTATGATCCCCTAGCCCAGAAGTTCGCAGAGTCAAATAATTCATGTGCATTATTGGAGGTTCTCTAGTTGAGTGTACGCCTTTCTTTCCCTTCATAGCTCTCGATTCAACTGTGAGTAAGGCATCACTATAATTAGACCAGACTTCAAAATCATTGTGCTTGACAGCCATGGCAAGTCCTCTTGCTACCACCATTTATGCAACATTGATGCCATCTAGCTCTCCTTGAATGAGAATACTAGGAGCTATATCATCAGAGTCCCCCTTCACTGAGGATCCCAAAAATACAATCCCAAAGTTCATCGCTTGTGATTCAGTTGCAATTGGATTAGTGCTTGGTATAAGCCTATTTGCTATAGTTACTTTGCAAGAATAATCCATTGCTACATTAACCTCTTGTCCTATGAGGCAATTTCGTAAAAATTCCTTCACCTCTCTAGCGGCATAGGGAGCAAGTTTCATATGAAGCTTTGGATTTCCCATTTTGGGAGCACGTATACTTGACAAGTTCACTCTACACTCAGCTTCAAGACTACCAAAAGGAGTGGCATCATCTGCAACCACAATACAATCTCCACTAACAACCTCAATGACCTTTCCTTTAAAATTGTCATCATGAATAGCAGTAGAGTTAGAAGGAGGTGGCACATAATTTGTCCATAGCCGCAACCTTTCTTTCTTTGCCAGCAACTCAGTAGATTTTAACCACCATCTTGCTTCTTCTTCAAGTAATTTGGCACTCCATTCAACAACTTTTGCCAACCCATTCTTAAGCAACTCTAGACCAAGATCTACTGCAACATCACCACTAGTATAGTGAACTGAACATATCAAGTTGTTGAACCTATCAACACCCTCTAAATCAATATGTACATCTCTATGCACAACTCGAACTTCAATGAAGCATTTTTCTTCCCTTGGATAAGGATCTAGTGGAACCTCCACATTAGATGTAGCAACTATAGAAGTGGCCAACCTTTGTGCTAACGTCAGCTCCATAGATTTTGGCTCACCATTTGTAAGTTTCACAGCAACATCGTTAGAAGCCTGAGTTGCTGTATTTAGACTACGCCTTCCCATAGATGGAGCTTGAATTCCTACCACAAAAACTTGCACAAATTGGAACATCAAAGTTTGTTGAATCTTCAAGAGCAGAAGGTGGAAGATCTCAAATGGAAGCCTCTGCCTGCACCAGGTGATTTATCCCATATTCCAACACCTTTCCACTTTGCTTATTCCTCTACATGTTGCAAATCCACCAAGGGCTAGCCTCATTATTCTGGCTTAATTGAGGGCGCATGAATCTTTCCCCAGAATCTTTGCCTAGCCTTCACCAAAAAATTCAATTGCCAGGTTCACTTGATCCATATACACAAAACCAAATTCTCTATTGATTGGTGGCACAACATAATCAACCACCATGCTGAGCCAATTTAGGGGCAATCACAGAAAACTAGGTTATGGTCTTCTCAGGGGGGCCTGCCCTGGATGTTGCTCATCACCAGAGAGTCTCCCAAAGGGATGCCTTTGACAACACCTTTGAGCCATTGAGTCACCATGTTGCCTGAGATTGGAGCTGCTGATGATGATGACGATGCTGATGATGGTGATGAGAGAGACAGAGAGAGGGAAAGAGAGAAACTCTAAAATAGATGAGGATGAAAGGAAAAAAGGAGCAAGCAAAAACACAATAAGGCAAAAGAAAGCCTACAAAGAATGCACAAGAAAGAGGGGAAAAATAGGACAAACAAAGCAAATTGAGCCAAGATCTGCATGAAAAGGGGAGAACACACACACACACACAGATCCTTCATGTCTAGGAAGGAAAATGCGGCAACTAGATTAGTGCCAAGTTCTTGGAGTTCATATGCTGAAACTCCAGAACCAGACGCTCCCTCATCATGCTCAAAAGAGGCAGTTCTAGGGAAAGAAGTAAAATCACCTACTACAAACAGTGTAGCTTGCACTAATCCTTACCCTTGATTTTGTGGACCACACCAGAGTGATTGGGTACTCTTGACATTCAAGATGAAGTGAGAAAAACCATGGCAATGCCCATTTGCAAGGGAGGAGCAAGGTCTAAGAGATATTGACTTGGTACTCCATGGAAACTCCAAAAGGAAGCTTGCAGGGAAGAAAGAAAAGACCTCTTCTCAAAAGTAATTGGGACTACAACCCTCACTAACTCCTGTGAGTCCTTTCTTGACAGGTTTACCTCTTAATTTTGATTAGGGATTGAAAATGAATTGCCATTTTTATCCCCTTGCCTCTAATTTTGTCCAAGCCTCCTGCCATAGCTTGTATGGTCTTCAAGAAAGCTACCATCCCCCTGCGGTACTCCATCAGTGTTCCTTACAACTCTTGTCCCTGCTATACCTATCTGAACTAGGGCTTTTTTTTGTAAAATGTAACTAGATGTGAGGAAAGGGAAGGAACAAAGGACCAAATACCTATGCTTCGATATCAATTGTAATGAAGGAGACCTAGGAGAGAGAAGGAGAGAAGGGAGAGATTGCAGAGAGGAGAGAGAAAGAGGAAGGAGATGAGAGAAGAAGAGAGAGAAAGACAGGAAAAGAGGGAGAAAGAGAAGGGAAGCCATGAAAGCTGGAAGGAAGGGGAAAAGAGATTTGATTATTGATAAACTGATGCCCTAATTGGGCCTGTCAAGACCTTATATACCCCATCAATATAAGTGGGTATTCCCATGCTAACCCTATCCTACATGTCTATCCCTACTCTCTTACAAGGAGCTATGTAGGATGGAAGATGAATACACAACTCATGATGACATAGACTCAGATAGACTAACTGTTACACAAGTGAATTAAGTTCCAAGATGGAGGCTTGGACTCATAAACACATTCTTGTGTAAGATGGACAATGACACTGATAATGAATCAAACTGATAGTACCATTACATTGAAATGAGTGTCAACAAGTAGATGCCTTTATAGCTTTTGGATAGTACCACTGTACCTTCTATCATCTCTTCCTAGAGCATACATCATATGTCTATCTTCCATACAAAGCCACTTATGGGCAAGCCTCTTTTGGACATACATCTGGTCATACATCATTATTTTTTCTCAACACTCCCCTCAAATGATGAGTCTCTACCCTTGGTGGCGTTTGCCCGCCCCCCCTCCCATGATGACATGGCCCTAGAGACTAGCTCATTGGGAGCCTAGTCAAGGCTTGAAACTTTACATCTTTGGTAAGGGCTTATACATCCATTATGGGAAACAAGATCCACTACGGGAAATAAAGATCCACTATGGGAAATAAATATCCACTATGGGGGAAAAAGATCCACGACGGGAAATAGAGATCCACTATGGGAAATAAAGATCCACTATGGGAAAAATTCTTTGTTATGAGCAGCGGAAATTTGTTTATCTTCTTTACTTTTCTTTTGCTTCTTTGGCATTCTTTGGTGATGCCCTCGATCTTCTTGGTCCTTTCTTCATGCTCTTTGTATTTGACTTGTTCTTCATTATCTTGTGCTCTAGTATTCTTTGTAAGGTTATTTTTCTCAATGAGTTTGAGATGAATACAAATAGGTACATTGATGCTTGACATGACTTGTTCAACCATTACATAAATCTTGGGATACATATATTTTGGGACTTTATATGGATTTGACCCATGGCTTGACATTACATTGGATTTTCTTCTGAGATCATACAACATCGTGTCCTTCATTTTGCTTGCTTTGTCACTCTTTACTTTGCTTGCAGCGTCTTTGACTTTGCTCTTCTTGTCCCCCTCAAGAAAAGGTACCATCATCTTTGAGGTAGTAGAAATGTCTTCAGAGCCTTCAAATAAGATCATTGATTGCACTTTAGTATCGGTAGCTACATTTCTTCCTTCAAGTAATTCAAACAAGTTTTCCATGTATACTACAAGATATAGGCCTTATACAGATGTTAAAAGTGACAAAAATGTAAATAAAGAAATTTGCCCCCATCGTTGCAAAAAGCATCGTTATTTGGCGACGTCATAGAACAGGCGGTATTAGTGTCGTTATCAACATCGCTATTTGCATCGATATCAGCTGATGCCGAGACAAATAGTGATGCTGATAACGATGGTTTGCGATGCTAATAACGACGTGTGCATGTAAATTTGTGACGCTAATAGCGATGGTAACAGGGGAAAAAACAATTGTGACAGGGTAGCAAGGTATCCTGCCCACAGATAGCACTATGTGCTTTGTTTTGGCCATACAAAATAGTTTCTGCACTGTGTACAATGCTCGTGTAAATAAAGACAAAGTGTACTTAAATCATAACACTGATACATGAAATAAATACATAATCACATAATGAAAGCGACTGGTATAATCATGGCAAGATATCACTACTATATAGAAAATGTCTACACAGGTCACGTGATCAAAAAAGAAGGGTGTGTGAGCTCCAGGAATCCAAGGGTGAGCTATAGATTATCGCCATCTGAAAGCTCCTCCCGCCGCAAAGGAGCATCGAATGGACTCTACAAAAAAAGAAACAACTACACATTAATCCACCATACAATAATGCATTCTAATTAAACATGGTAACTATGGACAAGAAAGATGAGTGACTAACAGGGCTACCACATCCATACAATCGGTCGATCAATGCAATGAGACCGTGCCTCTCTGCATATCAAGTCTCAAGGCCAGTTGGATCGCGATTTGTAATGGAGTGCTGCAAAGGAGACAAAATACTAGCTGTTAGAAACACAATTTTCAGTACAAAGGATATTGCAAAAACATAAGCAAGCAAAACAAAAGAAAAGCTTACAAAGTCCTCTCTCCCTCTCCCTCTCTTTCTCTCTTTCCCTATTATGTTTAATGTTTCCTTCTCATTCCTCCCTCTCCCTCTCCCTCTTTTTCTCTCTTTCCATATTATGTAAAATGTTTCCCTCTCTTCCTCTCCCTCACTCTCCCTCGCTCTCCCTCTCTCTCTCTTTCTCTCTCATTTCCTCTCTCTCTCTCTCAATACACATGAATTTTAACAAAAATTTTACACTAAATGTATCAAATTATTAGCTATGCCTTGTGTAAATGGCAAGGGGTGTCTAACGAATATGTTGTCAATGCATCCATGATATAATAGAAAGATGGTCAATCACTAGTTGCCTCATAATCCATACTAATCACGAATGTGTCTAAGCTCAGTAAAGCATGACATCAGCAACCAAAATAGGACATGTCAGCAAGCAGTCCCCACAGTCCCCTAGAATGACATTAGGAGGAAACTATAAAAGCCTCTTAAGGCCATAGTTAAGACATACATCTACAACAAAGGCATAGTTAGCATGGGAGTCTACAAAGTGGTTCCACTGTCAGGGAATTAGTTGGCAAGTCACTACCTCAAAGATCTCAAGGGTGTCCAAGTTTGCACGATAGTACATCCGTAAAATGGGATCTCTTACACTATAAGTCCCATTCAATTTTTTGATCACTAATTGTGAATCATCTTTCACCAATAACTAGTGAATACCACCATGTTGGCTAGATTTAATCCCATAAGCAAGGCCTTGTATTTTGCCATATTATTCATAAAATTAGTACTTAAATAACTTCCATTTTTAAAACCACTCGAGGATGGGGGTCTTTAATGAGACAATCCCAATACTCGCATGCTTTGTAGGCCCTCAAGAAGCTCCATCAAATATAATGTATAAACCACATCTTCATTTATGTAACTTTCCATGAAAATCAACCTCTCTGTACGTATGATAGTCAAAGTCTAATCAAGAGAGGTTGTAAAACATGTACAATCCCTCCTTTCTTATTAAACTCAATAGGAATGCTAGTAAGAACCCTATGATAGTAGTAGCAATAGACCTTAATATCCCAAGTAAAACACCTGTCTTGCCACTCAATAATGTGATAACTCTTACTCCACATATCACTTTGCCTTGGTGGTAACAGTGCTCTAAACATGGATATTTAAGATAAGGGATGACTTTTCCCATCCAATAGTCTTGGAATCCTCTGCAAGTTTAAGTTGGATCCTAAGAATCTGCAAAGGTACCAAGTCCAATTTCAGTCTCTACCTATAATAGGGCTTCAATTTACTAAAGTTTACTTTAGTTTTGACCTCTACTCCTTGCAAATTTGCTAAAAGGGCTATAGAGCCATTCTTTCCTATATGGATAATCTTATAAGGACAATCCCATTTGGGTTCTAACTTGCCTAGAAAGATCTCATGAAAGGCATCATAATATAGAGCCAAATGACCCTTAGTAAATTTATAGTTCTTAGCCTGAAGGCCATAAAGCTCTTTCATTCTCTTCTTCCCTACTTCTTGATCTAACAAGGCTCTTGCAAACCGAATCTTGTCAAGATGTGTAAGGGAAGTGAACCTTTCTCACAATGCTTCCTCTAGGACATATTAGAAATGCAGAGAATGCATATGCAGCTTGGACCATACTTGAAAGTATGTTTTTCATAAATACAAAGGCATGAAAGATTCAACTCAAGCAAGAGTTGAATACATTGAAGAAAGGGAAGATGTCTATGAATGAGTATGCACTGAAGGTAAGGAGCATTGCAGATGCATTGGCAACGATTGATGCAATGCCCAATGATGATGATTTGGTGTCGTCTACCTTGGGTGGACTTAACAATGAAAAGGCTTGAAAGTCTTTTGTAACTTCCGTATATGTCAGAAAGCCATTCCCAGATTTCGATGAGTTGGTCTCCCTTATGATCACTGAAGAGATCAACATGTAGAGTGAGACATCTGAAAGAAGTGGTGAACAGGTCCAAGCTTTCTACTCCAATTCAGGAAGGGGACATGGTAGGTTCTCTTCAAGAGGCCATGGTACAGGACGTGGCAGTGACAACCAGCAAAATAGATTGAATCAACAATTTGGCGATATGCAGGTTTCAGGAGGTCATGGTAACTTTAGAGGCAGGGGGAGCTTTAGAGGAAGAGGTGGATGGCAGAACAAAGGTTTTGACAACTCTGGTATTGTGTGTCACTACTGTGGCAAAACAGGTCATATTGCAGTCGAATGTTATGTTAAGAAAGATGATATTCGCAGTGGTAAGTTGCAGCAAGAAAACTATGCATCGTCTTCATGACAAAATGAAGACAAAAATGAATGTCTGTTTGTTATGCAGCATATGCTGAATGCTGTTACAGGAAAGGGAACACATGATGATGTTTGGTATGTTGATTCAGGTGCATCCAATCATATGACCAGCCATGCAGAATGGTTTAGAGAGATGCAGGATTTGCAAAATGCAGGTTATGTGCAGACGGGTGATGATTCATGCTACCCAATTTCACACATTGGAAAAGTTCCCTTGTCCTTCCATGATGGTAAGACAAAGAGTGTTTCAGATGTATTACATGTGCCATCTATTACAAAGAACTTGGTGTCAGTCGGTCAAATGGTAGAGCAAGGGTTGCAAGTCAGATTTAATGCAAAGGGCTGCTTTGTAGAAGACTTCAATGACAAATGCAGGTTGGTAGCAAAGGGAAGTAGAGTTGGACGTATGTTTACTCTGGATGTTGGATTTCCTACTATGAATGTTGCTATGTATGCTAAAGGAAAAGATATTGTTGCAGATATTGAAATTTGGCACAACTGCATTGGACATGCGAATGTACAAAGGTTGAAATTAATGCAGTCCAAAGGGTTGGTTACAGGTTCGCCTACATTTAGAGTTGCAGAATTTCATAAGGTATGCGAAGCATGTCAGTTTGGTAAGCAGGCAAGACAACCCTTTTCACATGACAGAGATGTAAGCAGAAATATCCTTGATGTTGTGCATACAGACATTTGGGGGCCTACACAAAATGTATCTCTTGGAGGCAGTTCATACTTTGTCACATTCATTGATGATTGTTCTAGAAAGCTGTGGGTATATTTTATGAAGGAAAAGTGTGAAGCGTTTGAGCACTTTAGAACTTTCAAGGCTGCAGTTGAAAGAGAAACAGGCTTGAAAGTAAAGTGCTTAAGGTCAAATGGAGGGGGAGAGTACCTCTCGAATGAGTTCAGTGATTTTTTGAGGTCTCATGGGATAAAGAGACAGTTCACATGCAGGTATACCCCACAACAAAATGGTATTGTAGAAAGGAAAAACAGGCATATTGCAGAAGTTGCACACGCCTTGATGGCTGAAAAGAATATGCCTAAGCATTTTTTGTCTGAGGTTGTTCATACTACTGTTTATATTATGAACAGAACTCCCATAGTTGCAGTTCATGGGATGACTCCTGAAGAATGCTTTATTGGCAAGAAGCCTGATGTATTGCACTTGAAGGTATTTGGATGTGTTGCATATGTTCATGTGCCAGATGAGCTACGGAAGAAGCTTGATCCAAAGACAGAAAAATGTGTCTTTATTGGATACTCTTTAGAGCAGAAAGGATATCGCTATTATAACCCTATCACATTTAAGTTCAGAGTGAGCACGGATGTCATCTTTGATGAAATGAGCAGTTGGTATGCATCTAGTGGTGATGCATTGGATGATGATGATGATCATGACACTCATGTGCAGGCTGAAAAGCAATAATCACGTACTCTTAGTGGACCAAAGACATCATCTGGTAGTCCTTGGTCTGGGAGACTAAGGAGTACCTCTATATATTCAGGTGCATCTAGTAGCACTACAGGTAAAGACAAAGGAAAGAATAAAGTGTTAGATGGCATTGATGCAGTTCTTGATGGAGACTCCAGTAGCTCAGAGAGCTTAGATGATGAGCTTGGTATTCCTTCTGTCAGGACACTAGCTGTACAGAGAGCTCATAATAATGTAAAGGCTCCATTGAGTGATTCGGTGGTACGCAGATCTAGCAGGGTCAAATACCCTATTAGAAGATTTGGTTTTGAAGTTATGCAGTTCACCATTATGCTTATATGGTGAAACTAGTTGAGGATGTTGAGCCCACAGGTTTTGAGGAGGCTGTTGGTCATGCTCATTGGGATGCAGCAATGGATGAGGAAATGGCTGCATTAGAGGCCAATAAGACTTGGGATCTAGTATCATTGCCGAAGGGCAAGAAAGCTATTGGATGTAAGTGGGTTTATAAGATTAAGCACAATGCAGATGGTTCTATTAGTAGGTACAAAGCTAGGCTATTTGCAAAAGGCTATGCCCAGACATATGGCATAGATTATGAAGAAACCTTCAGTCCAGTTGCTAGGATGGCAACTGTCAGATGTGTGATTGCTTTGGCAGCAGCCAAAGGTTGGAGGTTGCAACAAATGGATGTGAAGAATGCCTTCTTGCATGGTGATTTGCAGGAAGAAGTGTATATGGATCAACCAGTAGGTTATGAAGATTTAGAGTATCCCATGTATGTGTGCAGGTTGAAGAAGGCGCTCTATGGGCTCAAGCAAGCACCTAGAGCATGGTCTGACAAGATCAGAGAGCATCTTGTCAATATTGGCTTTTATGTTTCTGATGATGATCACTCACTTTATGTGAGAAAGGGAGATGCAGGTTTGGTCATCATAGTCATCTATGTGGATGACTTGATTATTACAGGTGATAGTGATAGTGGGATTGCTGAAGTCAAGTATTTTTTGAAGAAGAAGTTTGAGATGAAGGATTTAGGTGAGCTAAGGTACTTCATTGGCATTGAGGTGATCAAATGTGATGATGGTATATGGCTATCCCAAAGACAGTATGGCTTGGATATGTTGTCCAAGTATGGTATGACAGCATGCAAACCACTTTCAGTCCCGTTGGAGCAGAATGTAAAGTTGAGTGCTGATGTTGGGGATGAGATAGAAAACCCTACTATGTTCAGGAGGATAGTGGGGAGTTTGATCTACATGACCATTACAAGGCCAGACTTGAGCTACGCTATTGGTCTTGTGAGTCAGTTTATGCAAGTACCTAGAAAGCCACATTTGGATGCAGTCAGACGCATATTGAGATATGTGAAGTCCACTTTACATTATGGACTTTTCTATGAGGCATGTACAGATGTATAGGTATTTGGATACACAGATGCAGATTGGGCTGGTAGTATGTCTGATAGAAGATCTACCAGCGGATACATGTTCTCTCTTGGTAGTGCAGTAGTTGCTTGGAGCAGCAAAAAGCAATCTACAGTTGCTTTGTCGAGTACAGAGGCTGAGTATAGAGGTGTTGTTGTTGCAGCATGTGAGGTAGTATGGCTACAAAAGTTAATGGCTGATTTGGATGTGCAGGTGGAAGGTCCAGTTTTCATTTATTGTGATAACATGAGCAGTATATAGTTGGCTAGGAACCCTGTGTTCCATGTGAGGACAAAACATATTGAGGTACACTACCACTTTGTGAGAGAGAAGGTACTAGCAGGTGAGATTGACTTGGTGTATGTCAGCACATAGGATCAAATAGCTGACACATTGTAAAGAGTGTGGAAGAAGAAGAAGAAACCAACAAGAAAACGTTTTGGCCTCCATCTCTCTTCTTGTCTCTTGAGTGAGCTTCTCCTTGTGCATTCTGTGTGTGTTTGGCGCAGCATCTTGAGCAAGTCCCCCCACCACGCGATTCTTGACAATCAACTCCTTTGCTGATATAGTATTCTTGCAATCAAGGAATTTTTCAAGTCTTGCTATCTAATTTTCCTCTTTTTAGCATTTGACAAAGTAGCTCTAGCCTCTCTTGTGGATAGATAGTATGTTATGATAGCATATCACGATGGACTAGAGGCCATTTTGATTTTGAATATTTCCTCAAAGTCACTATCTTTAGCCAAGACTTCCTTTGGCCCCCCAAATTCAAAAGAGATTCAACAATGCCCTCCAAATTTGGCAGCTTACTCTTAATTTCATAGTCAAACTCCTATAATGTGATCAACCACTTTGCTAGTTGGTTAGGTAGCTATAACTTATTCATCAATAGCCTCAGCCCCTCTTAGGAAATACTTTCTTTTTATATAGGATATAATACCTGAATTTCTTTGTTGCAAAGACCATCCGAAAGCATAGTTTCTTCATGTAGGTATAATTAATCTCGAGCATCCCCAATTTGCGACTATTGGCAAATGCAATGGGATGGTGCCACTTCTCCTCCAAAATCTGGGCTAAATGGTAGTTGACACTATACATCATAGTTGTTGAAAATATATGAAATATATCATCTCTTTTAGGTGCTTTCAGGACTGGCACTTTTGCTAATTTTTACTTCACATCTTCAAAGGATACTTGACACAAATCACTCCAAACAAATAGACAATTAAAGGGCAATGGATTTATAAATGCCAATGTCCTCTCACTTAGTGCATTAATAAATCATTGATAATATGTGATTGATGACAAAAAGTTGTACCTTTCTTTAGGAGTAAATGGTAGACTCATAGCAATGATAACCTTTATCTTTTCAAGATCCATCACAGTACCAGCCGAGCTAACCACATGGCCCAAAAATAATCCATAGGGCACTCCAAAAATACATTTTCTTTTATTGAGAGGAATGTAGAATTGTCTGCAATGCTCAAAATATTTTCTCAAAATAATTAGTTGTCTCTCCCTTGTGGTGGCTACCCCTAGATCATTAATGAAGACCTTCAGCTCCTCTAGGGAAATATAATTGAAAGTTTTATCAATCATTCATTGCCAAGAACATGGCATATTGCATAATCCAAAAGCCATAACATGATAGAAAATGTACCAAATACAATGATAAATATCATATTTACCTTATCTTTCTTTTTCTTGATAATTTCTAGTAAACACCACTTTGTGTAATGTATAGGAAATATCATGCCAATCTTACACAATTTTTGTAGATTCTCAAATAGTTCATCCATTATCTCATATGTACATCTCACTTTTTCTCAAAAAGGATAGCTACCTTCCTTTAGGGGAATACTATTGTACAGCAAAACTAGGAGAAATACCCCTTAGCTCATCATAGCTCCAGAAAAAAATATCACATGATTCTTAGATCAAGGACACATAGTCCTTTCTCTCTTCTAGACTAAGCATAGATCGTAATTTAATCAGTCATGGCTCATTCAATGTATTAGGATCTAGCTCAATCAAATCTGCATCTTGATTCTGTCTTAATCTTCTATCATCTCATTCAGAGTCACTTGGTAGATATCTTTTATAGTGGACCCCTCTCTTGACTCATTGCTTAATGTAGTCTCACTGCTGCCAAAAGGATCCTCTAATGCATTTAGCTTTTTTGAAGATAATAATGCTCTCTCCCTTTGAGGAGATTCAAGATATGCATCCACCATTACGCATCTAGCACCTTTACCAAAAATCAGACGACTAGTGGGTATATCAACTTAACAATTGGATTGCAAGTTCTATGACCTTTCTAATAATACTTGATAGCTTGGTTACCCTGTAAACCTAATAATCCTAAAGTCCAAACAAGTCATCTCCCACATGGGATATTCCCAAGGGCTTGATTATATACCTAGTGCAAAGGATATTCTAAAACTCTTTATGCATGCCTAGAGATAACTTGATCAATTGGAAGAGATTCACATCAAGCTTTACCTTAAAAAATAATTGGCTAAGTCAAATTAATGATAATTAGCAATGGTTCTCTTCTACCACCAGAACATTCTTTCTCTTGGCTTAACAAACTTATATGCCTCTTTCTTGGCTTTTACCTTCTTCTTTGGTAGCTCCTTATTGGAGTCATCTTTGGCATCAACAACTTTTAGAGGACCAGCTTTGACATCAAGATTAAGGACTTGCGTCCCCTTATCATCTTATATAGGGTTTACCTCAATAGGTTTTACATTATCATTATCACCTTATTTAACCTTCTATCCTCTTGTAATGGCTTGTAAATTGGATGCCTCACTGGTGTTGACATGCACAAATTCAATAAGGATGACACCACTACCATTAAGCAATTGCAATAATTTCTCTGGTTCCTCATCCTATTGAAGGTTATTTTCTTATGCTCTTCTATAATAACTTTTCCTCTTTGCAATATTTTCTTTGGTTCCTCATCCTGCTGAAGGTTATTCCCTTATGCTTGACCAGGGCACTTGCTCGTTTACTGAAGAGAGCTAATCTTATTGTAGAAAGTACTAGCTGTGGGAGCTTTGGCTCAACCGCCAAGACCCACGGACCGCTTATTGTTCAAGCATTCCAAGCCGAGCACTAATGGCTACCTCTCACATAGCCGACGTGCCATCCATATCTACGAGTGTAGTGAGCTTACCTCCATGCCGATCGAGTTACTTCCTCTCTCACGCACTCCGGTAGCTCCATGATCCAGGAGCAAGCTTCAAGTAAGCTCCATCCCCAAGCTCCACACTCCAAGCTCCATTGCCCCGAGCAAGACAAGAGAAGAGAAGAGAAGAGAAGAAGAGAGGAGAAGATGGAGAGCTTCTCCTCCCTGGTACCTCACCCTCACACACTTAGTTCCTCACACTCTCACACTCCCTCTCTCAAGCACAAGCTCAAGCAAGCAATAAGAAGAAGAAGAAGAAGAAGAAGAGGAGAGCCACTTTTGGCCACGCATAAGAATGAGCTTCTCATTTACTTTTCAACTTTATATACAAAACTCTAAATCCATTTTGGGAGGTCATCCCCTTTTCCCCTTTTTTACATGGCCGACCGTGGCCTAGGCCCTTTTTCCCATTGTCCTTCTATCTTCCTAGTTTCCTTTCCACCGCCCAGCTACATTTACAAATTGCACAGGTGAGAGCCCGGCGCTCCTGAATTAAACCATGATGCGCTTGCGCTCTTTTGCTAAAGTATTGACTTGCGCTTTTCCTTGCATGCCTTTCTCCCTTATTTAGGACTTTTCTCCTTGTGCGTCTTTGTCTTCCGTTTCTCTTTGCCTTGGCCTTTGTCTTTGTCTTCTGCTTTAGCTTTTCCAGATTTTCCACCTTCATTCATTTGAGGGTTAACATTACCCCCCTCCTAGACGAGTGCCAGTCCCATGGCACTCACCATCGTAGGTGCAGGCTTTAGCATGCGCCAAAGACATGGGTGGCAAGGACATCTGTGGTTGCCATGGAGGAGTGTTAGTAGTGGTGGGGAGGAAGGTCATTGGGGGCCCAGGTGGCTGGTGGTAGGGCTATTGGAGTTGGTGGTAGGGCTGTTCTTTGTGGGGATTGCACTGATGGAGTACAAGTGGCAATTTATTGGGGATTCTGCACATGATGATTCTTGGCGGGCTTGTAGGATGATAAAGGATAGGAATTCAAAGCTAAGTGTTGATGAAGAGCGAACGACGCTTTCATTGGAGTCTTCAATACTTGCAATTGAAAACCTCTCCTAAGTGGTCTCTCCCTAAGGGTAGTGCTAGTCTTCTCTATTGTGCACAATACATAGTTTAATTAGTTTGGGAGACAGATCGAACTCTAAGCAAGCTGAGAATATTGTCCTACACTTGAGGACCCAAACCGTGTATATATTTTGGTGTAGATAGTATGTGAGTACTCATGCATACTTAGATATTACGTAGTTAGAAGACCGCAGACTGGTTTCTCATAACGATGTGTGGATGAAGCAAAGTTGTCCATATTGAGAAGAAGTACACGTGAAGGTGTATGCGACATCCTTTGCATTGTGACTGCATGACGTAACATAATTGAACACAGGGACACTGCACTATCGGTAGAGCTGGTAGCTATTGGACCTGTGTGATGAGGGCAATGTACTTTTCATGGCCATTCGTGCAGTGCTTACCACAATTGATTGCAATGGTATTAAGGCAGAGTGCAAGAGGGAATCATGTGAATGGGTGAGGGTGACAAGTCTAACCATAGGCGAGATACGCTCCCTAGGTATGTCCTGCCCTTGATGTGCCCTGAACTATTGTGGGTGATGCTAGGGGGCTAGGGGACTAGGGACGGAGCCAGCCGACCAAGGTCATTGCATGCACCTAATTTGAGGACCCCTAGGTGCTGTGATGTGATCATGGGGGCTTCTTATCTTTTCGTTCTTTTCTTTTCTCTTTTTTTTTCTTTTTCTGTTATCTTTTTTGTTTCTTTTTCTTATGTTTTTTTTTTAAATTTGCCTGAGTACAACCATTGCAATATGCTGAGGCTATCAGCCTTTCAATGGGTTGGGAAATGTCAAGCTTTGAAGGCCGAGGAAATGGATATTACAGTGATGATTGTGCCCTAGCCTCGTTGTTAGAGAAGCAGTTGTTGAGATGGGGAGATACGCTTGAGATACTGCAAACCTCTTTGTGACACACGATGTTGGTACAATTGAGGTAACAACCATCATGAGCCAACTGTGGAGCTTGACCCAGGAAGAGAGCATAGCCCATGACTATGCTTTAGTTCATGCGATGTGGGCATTCGCAAGGGTGATTTTTCGCATTCAGCAGTGTGGCTTTGTCGCGGTTCTTTGTGAGGTTGGTGGTCTTGCGGTGACTTGGGCATTGAACACATTTGCACAAAGACTTGTGTCATCCTGCATCCACTTGTCACTTTATGAGAGTATATGCAAGTCGCATGCGTCAAGTACAGTGAACAAATGCAATCATGTCAAGATATTACTTTTTCAAAATCCTACGATGCTGATTGCGATGCCTATTCTAGTGCTTGTTAAAGACGTGGCATATATTAGTGATAGGTAAGGAAAGTGTGTACAAGTGGGGAGCCTGCCCCTTTAACCATTAAAGACAAAAAGTTATGTCAGGATGGCCTTTGTGAAGTTGCTTATATATCATAGGGGCTACTCGATTTGCACAAGGCGGGGTGAGTCCGGGTGGTCAGGTGACTGAGGCTCTACTGGTAAGGGGCTCCTGTGAGGTTGAGCTGTGAGGTTGGGCAGGGAAGATGTCGACGGTCGGGACCTGAATGGTGTAGTCTCTAGACGCAACCATTTCCAAAATGCTTTTGAACAATGCATCGAATTCTTCCTTATCTCAAGCTGCCCTCTCTGCTTTCGAGCACCTAGTGCCTAAGCGTCTGTTATGGGGGCCTGCACAACCAGTGTTGCCACGCCTTGTGTGCTCCTTTGAGCTTCTATTCCTTGGCCTGGGGATTCTTTGGCCTATGTCCAGGGCGGTGTCGCTTGGGACCTCGTTTCTTTGCATACCTTTTGAGGGTAGGCACATAGCGCACCGGTGGAGGAGCTTGTGCTGCATGTTCCCTTCGATAGCGGAGAGCGTCTTTGCAAGCCCTACCCTACTCCATGTCTTCCTTGTAGGGAGACTTGCAAAATGCGAACCAAGGATTAGGCCCTAATACAGGATAAAACCATTCGCATGGAAGGGATTATAGTGTGGGTTATCAAGCGCATATGAGGAGAAGGGGAGGGGTGAGGCATGCAGTGTTTGTTGTAGAGGGATGGCCCCCATGATGATGTTCATTTGGCCTCCAATCATTAGCAGATCTTGGCTCATGCTATGTTATGTGGATTGGTTGTCATGGAGTAGGGCAGGGCTCATCCTCGGAAGGATAGATCGAAAAGGGGAAAAGGTGTATAGAAAGGGACGGTACCCTGTCTACACCGTCAGAGATGTTGATCAGGGCTTCCTACGGTGGTAATGAGGGTTGCATGCCCTCCTCCTGGAGGTGGGAATGGTCACACAACTTCTAAATGTGTGATGAGAGGAGGACTCGAGGAGCTTAGCATGTTGACCCAACTCTTCTCCCTGCGCTTGACTATTATTGCTTGTGTGTGTTGATAGTGTCTATACAGGGTCACAAAAGTCATTGTTTATTTATATTCATATCTATGAATCCATGTCACTTCACGAGGATAAAAGTCAATTGTATAACTCTAGATTGTATTGGAGCATGGCACACGCATCTAGTACTCGTGGCAGCTTACTCAATACCGATAGATATTTTGCAACATCGAGTAGCATGGAACCTTGTCCGAGTCTACTGGCAACATGTAACTCCTCCTCAGTGAGAACCTTATCAGGCAGAGAGTTCTCTTGGCTAAGTTTAGCTAAGTTCATACCCCGAATGGCAGTCATCACTCGAAAGGAAGTTGGTGCCACATAGGTTGGGTCTCTTTGAGACCGCCATTTGGCCAATCGCTCCTTTGAGACTGTCATGATCTCGACTCCTAGTTTGGCCATTGCAATGTGGTTTTCACACCAATGCTGTTCAAATTGACTTCGACCCTCTGATAGTTGCTTTAGTTGTTCTATCTCTAAGAGATTTGGTTTGGCAGAGCACATCATTGAATGTTACAGTTAAGCGTAGTTCATCGGCTTCCTTGTCAGAGATGAGTCGCATGCATTCATACAGGAGCCTGTTATAGTGCTCGTCAAGATGTTCTTGCTCTTCCTAGGATAAGGGAAATGGCAAGTATTCTTCAAGCTGCTCTTTAGGGAATGCGCCCATGTCTGCCAAGACGTAGACACGTGCGAACACTTTGAGCTTAGAATTGAGCTCTGTTAAGCATTCTATGACACTTCTATGTTCAATGAGGGCTTGCTCGTTTGCTATCTCATGCAAGGTTCTAGGAGTTTGCTTGGGCTTCAGCATAGCTAGGGGCTCAAGCCTAGACAAGCAAGTTTGGCCAACGCTAGGATTTATTATGCTCTTGGGGTTTCCATGTTTCTCCTGAGGCTTTGTTATTGTGTCATGGTTCTCCTTGGATGTGACTGGTATGAATTTATCATCCTATTGTGACAGCGTTGTATCCAATCTTAATTGGTCAATACGAGTTCTATTGTTAGTGGATAGAGTGTTGCAAGCAGCCATTGATGGTAACGATTGCTTTGATTTTTCAGAGCACACGGATGTGTCTGAGGTTTCACCGCTATTAGGAGACGCATCAATGGGATCATTGGTGGATGTACTCGATGCTTTATTCCTCAGCTCTCCAGCGCTCTTGGTGTCAATGTTCTTGGGATCCACAACCACCTATGACTGCTGTTGTCTTCGTTGTTTTCTCCTCTTTTTCTTGGTTAGTGAAGGTGCAGGACCCTAGACTAGGTCAACCATTGATGTGCTTGGTTGGCCCTCAGCATTCTCTTTCTCTAGCGTGTCCTCATGGGATATAGACGCGGCCTGCTGAATAGCCTTTCTAGGTTGTGAGGGTACAACTGCCTCTCTTTTTGGAGAGTCTGGCTCATCAGCCAATTCCCTTATGTTTAACTCCTCCAACCTAGGCTTTAGGCACTTTGGAAGTGCTAGAGTTGTCAAGGAAGTTGGTTGCGCCACCTCCTCCACAGGTAAACTACTAAGGACTCATTCCGCAAGGGGCATTGTCACGGCCAAGGGCTGTGACTGCTGTGATCCCTGATTGGAAGTAGTAGCGGCTAGTCTAGTGGGCTGGCTACTCTTGGTGGATTGCGGGTTCAGGTCCCTAGGCTGATCGGAAATGGTTGCGTCTTTTGTTGCCCTTTGAGCATTCATCTGTGTAGATCGAGCGGGAGTTGATCTAGTCACATTTGGTTGCACAGGCATATCCTTGGGCTGAGAGCTATGGATGGTGTCATGTCCCACCTCTTGGACATTTGGAAGCTTAGATGGAGATAGAGATTGGGATTGAGAAGCCGCCCTTGATGAGTGTTGTTGTGCTTCCTATGTCTATTTGGGAAAAGAGGGTGTAGGAGATCTAGGACTCTTAGGTGGACTTGGCACTGGCTGAATGATTTGCTCGAGGCTATTAGATGATTGTGCCATGTGCTTTGTTGAGTGATTAGCCTTGCCATGAGAAATGTTGTACCTATGATGCCTGTTATCCTCTCAGGAAATAAAAGAATTTTGGGGCACTAATGGCTTTTGCGCACGCTCAATGGTTACATATGACATCTGCTTATTAAGCATGCTAGGTTGAGGCTCTTTCTTTCGAACACTCATGTTTGGTTTCTTGCCTCGAGACCTGGAGTTTCTCTTAGATTTCCTCCTATGCTTTGTTGCTTTTGATGCAACCTAGCCTTCACCTGATAGAGGTGTTTTAGCAAGGGGTTTTGGTACCCAAATCCATCGGTTACTTGCGTAATACCCTTGAGCACATAGCAACGCTTTGGATATCCATCGCGGAGTTGTGATGACCCTCCATCAATACATTTGTCTATAAGGCTTGGGCTTCTTTTGGGGTCTTCTATGATATTTGTAAGTCCAAAGCCCGTCCTTGGCATTGTCTCTTGACCTTCTTGTTTCAGGCATGGCCTCACTCACTGGTCCTCGTTGTTTGACCTGTGCTTGTATCAACTCTTCCCACAAGTCCTTGCTCTCGTTAGTAGGCTTGATTGTTATGTCAGCACCTTCCTTGCCTTTCCCTCGAGATTTGATGAGGTCACCCTTGGAAAGGTTGTAACTATCCTTACACCCGGTAGTGTCAGGTGTATCCTCTATGCTACAATCAGCCTCACACTTGGTTGCCCTTTTGAAGGGTCTTCCAAGGAGGGTTTCCTTCCTGTAATTAGCACTATTTGAAGGAACATGAAATAGGATAGGCAAGCTTTCAGTTTCAATTTTCGCAAGGATTTTGCACTTCCCTATGAGTGCTTGTGGGTGTCCCCCGTAAGGGCTAAGAGTTGTATTAGTCAGTGTGAGCTCTCGTTGGCCTACTAGGGTCCATGATTCATAGGTCAAGATATTAAAAATCTGCTCCTTCATCAATCGGAGCATCGATAATATGCTCTCTTTTTGCAGTGAGTTTGACCCTAAGATAAGCAGGTGGTACTATATCTTCATCTTCTAGGTCTTGGCTTGTAAATTTAAGCCTTCTAACAAATGCCCTTGAGTCCCCAATTCCACGACCATCTGTGGATTCTTCGCTGATGTCTTGGATTGTCAGTGCAGTGCTATTCAAGGAGCATCTATTGTCAGGACTCTCATATCTAGTCATTCTTGCTATTGTAGCTTGATGTTGCATTTTTCTCTGACTAGACACGATCTGAACACAATGTCTTTGTGTTCTCGTGGTGTGGCCCTTTTGCCTTTGATGGCTAGATTGGCTTGTTGAGGTTCTAGGGTCTCTTTTTGTCTTTGTTTGGGTGTGGGCTTTTGTTTGCTGCTTTGTAAATGAAGATCTATGCTTGTATAGAGCCATTACTACACTAGGGCCTAATTCGAAGGACCTGCAACGACACGTATTTTTCCTCCAACCTACTTGGGGGAGGTGCAGAGGGGGCAGAGCCCCCTCTGTGGGGGTCCGGGGGGTAGTCCCCCCCGGCCCGGAGGGCCGTTACGGTAAATACCATGCGCAATTTGGAGGACCATTTATAGCCAAATTTTGAACTACTTGCTCTAAGTTTCAGCCCAGTGATGGATCTATGATGTGCCTTTAGCTCTACGTAGCCTTTGGGGTCAATTTCGGGTTTAGATGCGTCAAAATTTGTGTTCTAGATACCTGTCCGATTTTGACAATTTTATGTCCAATTCTCACACGTCTGATTTTCAGGAGTCCGATTATCGGAATCGGACGTCCAATTTTGTATGGTCCGATCGGCCCAGTGGTCCGATTTTGGTCACGTCTGATTTCTGAAATCAGACGTCTGATTTTGACAGGTGTCCGATTCTGAGTGGTCCGATTCCTTGTGTCCGATTTCCAAGGTCTGAGTGTCCGATTTTCAAAATCGGAGGGTCGAGTGTCCGATCCGTCAGGCAAAGGTGGTCCAATTCTGGGACTGGTCCGATTCTGGGAATTGGATCAGAAGGGTGGTCTGATTTTTGGAGTCGGATGATTTTCGGAGAGTTTCAATTTTCGGAGTCGGACGGGTTCGACTCCAGAGATAGGGCAATCCTATTCCGGGTCTCGAACGAGAACTGGTCTGACTGCATGGCCGATGGCCCACGAATCGCACGTGATGCCTCTAGGCTAACGTCTACTTCACCGAATCGTGCCGTGCCATCAAATTATATGCAAAGCAACAGAGGGAAATGCCTATCGTACCTGAAAACGGTGTGGCGCTCGAATCGATTACCACATCGACGATCTTCCCACAGCTCTCTCTCTCTCTCTCTCTCTCTCTCTCTCTCTCTCTCCCTGGCTTTCAAGCTCACTCTCTTCTCAGAGGGCAAGATGTCAAAGGCGGCCTTTCCTGGTTCCCTGGGCCTCTTATTACCCCATCTTAGCCTGTTGTGACCTCAGATGTTAGTTTCTCACACTCTTCCAGCCAGAATTCTGAATCTGTGCCCCTATTTCCTTATTTCAGCCTGTTATACAGTAACACAAAACCCTACTGTTTTCCTTCTTTTTTCCTATCCTAACCTTAACCTAATGCAACAAAAATCAAAACTAGAGACTCCCTCGCCTCCTACCTATCTACCTCAAGCACCGGTTTGGGGAAAACCCCACTTCATGTCAAGATTGTGGGAGAGAAGGAAGGAGTCTCACTTGTAGCTTTCTTGCTTGCACAATGGGGGAATACACACAAAGATGGAGGCTGAAAACAGTTTTCCTCTTCTTAGTTGTGTAAGCCAAAAGAACTCAAGTACAAGAACCCTATATATGGGTCTCAAACCAAACTCAACTAACTAAGGTGGCATACTAACTGAGCCATGAACTAGAGTAGATAAGGATAGCTATCATCTAGCTATTATTCATGGGCGGTGTACCAACCGCATCTGCAACTGACAGGTCGGTGACATAAATGTACAACGGTCACCCTGGCATATCACGAGTGGAGCTCGATATCTCAACACTCCCTCTCGAGCTCAATCTCAATTTCTACACACCAAGTAGGTCTCTGAACTTGCGCAGCTTCTCTGTGCCCAATGCCTTCGTAAATATATCAGCTACCTGATCCTATATGCTGATATAAACTAGATCAATAAGACCTAGTAAAACCCTCTCCCGCACATAGTGATAATGCACCTCAATGTGCTTTGTTCTAGCATGATAGACTGGGTTATTTGCCAAGTATATACTACTCATGTTGTCACAATAAATGACAATTGGCCCCATCTGTAGGCTGATGCATATTATAAAGTAGCTTATGCAACCAAGCTACCTCACATGGAGCCATTGCTGCACCCCTGTACTCAGCCTCTGTGCGCTCGATAAGGCAATTGTAGGTTGTTTCTTGCTGCTCCAAGTGACTGCAGCACTCCCAAAAGAGAACACATATCCACTGGTAGATCGTCTATCATAAATACTACCAGCCTAATAAGCATTAGTGTATCCATGTAACTGTATCTGAACTCCAGTCTCATAAAGTAGTCCATGTCAAGATTGTGGGAGAGAAGGAAGGAGTCTCGCTTGAAGCTTTCTTGCTTGCACAATGGGGGAAGACACACAAGGGTGGAGGCTGAAAACAGTTTTCCTCTTCTTAGTTGTGTAAGCCAAAAGAACTCAAGTACAAAGAAATAGAAGAACCCTCTACATGGGTCTCAAACCAAACTCAACTAACTAAGGTGGTATACTAACTGAGCCATGAACTAGAGTAGATAAGGATAGCTATCATGTAGCTATTATTCAGGGGCGGTGTACCAATCGCATCTGCAACTGACAAGTCGGTGACATAAATACACAACGGTCACCCTGGCGTATCACGAGTGGAGCTCGATATCTCAACACTCCCCCTCGAGCTCAATCCCAATTCCTGCACACCAAGCAGGTCTCTGAACTTGCGCAGCTTCTCTGCGCCCAATGCCTTTGTGAATATGTCAGCTACCTGATCCTCTGTGCTGACATAAACTAGATCAATAAGACCTAGTAAAACCCTCTCTCGCACATAGTGATAATGCACCTCAATGTGCTTTGTTCTAGCATGATAGACTGGGTTATTTGCCAAGTGTATACTACTCATGTTGTCACAATAAATGACAACTGGCCCATCTATAGACTGATGCATATCATAAAGTAGCTTATGCAACCAAGCTACCTCACATGCAGCCATTGCTGCACCCCTGTACTCAGCCTCTGTGCTCGACAAGGCAACTGTAGGCTATTTCTTGCTGCTCCAAGTGACTGCAGCACTCCCAAAAGAGAACACATATCCACTGGTAGATCGTCTATCAGAAATACTACCAGTCCAATTAGCATCAGTGTATCCATGCAACTGTATCTGAACCCCAGTCTCATAAAATAGTCCATACTGCAATGTGGACTTCACATACCTGAGTATGCGTCTAGCCGCATCCAAATGCGGTTTCCTTGGAGCCTGCATAAACTGACATACCAATCCAACAGCATAGCTCAAATCTGGCCTGGTAATAGTCATATAAATCAAGCTTCCTACTATGCGTCTGTACATAGTAGAGTCTTCCAAAAGCTCACCTGCATCTGTGCTCAGCTTCACATTCTGCTCCAAAGGAACTGAAATAGGCTTACAGCCTGTCATCCCATATTTGGACAGCATGTCCAATCCATACTGCCTCTGCAAGAGCTGTATCCCACTTGGTGATCTAATCACCTCAATGCCCAAGAAATAACGCAGCTCTCCCAAATCCTTCATCTCAAACTTCTGCTTCAATAGCATTTTCACATGAAGGATATATTCATCACTGTCACCTGTCATAATCAAATCATCAACATAAATGACAAGTAGCATAATACCTTTCTCTGTTTTTCTCACATAAAGTGAGAAATCTGCCTTGGAAATCTGAAAGCCAATAGTGACAAGATACTGTCCTATCTTGTCAGACCATGCTCTAGGTGCTTGCTTCAAGCCATACAAGGCTTTCTTCAACCTGCAAACAAACTCAGGATGAACAGCATGCACATAACCTGATGGCTGCTCCATATAGACCTCTTCTTGCAAATCACCATGCAAGAAGGCATTCTTTACATCCATCTGATGTAAAGACCATCCCTTTGATGCAGCCATAGCAATGACTGCTCTTACGGTTGCCATCCTTGCAACCGGACTGAAAGTTTCTTCATAGTCAATGCCATATGTTTGTGCATACCCCTTGACCACTAATCTTGCCTTGTATCTGTTCACAGAACCATCTGCATTGTGCTTCACCTTATAAACCCACTTACAGCCAATTGCATTCTTACCTTTAGGCAAAGGTACCAATTCCCATGTAGCATTTGCTTCCAAGGCATCCATTTCTTCATCCATGGCTTTCTCCCATTTTTCTTTTCCCATGGCTTGCTCAAAAAAAGTGGGTTCTGGTTCTTGTATCACCTTGACCATATATGCATAGTGAATGGCTGTAAATCCATCATATTTCAGCCTATCCACAGGATACCTAACTCTGGTAGACCTGCGCAAAGTGGGTTCACTCCCAGGTGCTCTCAAAACATCCCTGGTCTTCCTTACTCCAGGTGTAACAATAGAAGGAATACCCAACTCATCATCAATGCTCTGTTCTGAGCCACTGGATTCACCATCCACATAAGAGTGACCTGCATTCACATCAAACATGGGCTGATCTACCTTCTCTTTTCCTTTTCGTGATACCTGCATACCAGTATTTGCGCTGCCTTCAGAAGATTCTCCTGATCTCAATCTGCCTGTCCATGGCGAAGAATGTGAACCACTGCTAGAGGACGCTCCAGGTCCACTAATATTTTGTGACTACTGCTGTGAATTCTGTGCAGCATTACCATTTTGTGCATCTACATCATCAATCACATTTATTGGTTTATACCAGCTAGTCATCTCATCAAAAACAACATCTCTGCTCACTTTAAACTTACGAGTAGAAGGGTTATAGCATCTATACCCTTTTTGCTGCAGAGAGTAACCAATAAAGATGCACTTCTCAGCTTTTGGATCCAACTTGGATCTCAACTCATCTGGCACATGTACATAGGCAATGCAACAAAAAATATTCAAATGAGAAATATCTGGTTTCCTACCAGTATACCTCTCCTCTGGAGTCATTCCATGTATTGTTGCAGTGGGAGTCCTGTTCATTATGTAGACTGCTGTAGCAACTGCTTCAGCCCAATAAAAATCTGGCAGGTCTTTTTCATTGAGCATGGCACGAGATACCTCTCCAATATGCCTGTTTGTTCTTTCTGCAATTCCATTTTGTTGTGGGGTATGACTGCATGAATATTGCTGCTTTATGCCATGCTCCTGCAGGAACCTTGCAAACTCATTTGAGAGGTACTCTCCCCCTCCATCTGACCTTAGGCATTTTACTTGCAGGCCTGTTTCTTTTTCAACCATAGCTTTAAGAGTTTTGAAATGCCCAAAAACTTCACTTTTCTTTTTCATAAAATACACCCAAACTTTTCTGTTGTAGTCATCAATAAAACTGACAAAATAATGACAGCCTCCAAGAGATGCAGCTTTAGTAGTCCACACATCAGAGTGGATTAATTCCAATGGCTTCTTACTCTCTTGAACATGTCTAGGAAATGGTTTCCTTGCCTGTTTTCCAAACTGACAGGCTTCACATACCTTATGCATTTCTGCAACCTTGAATTTAGGCAATCCTGCAATAATGTTTTGGGCCTGCATTGATTTAAGTCGATGTACATTAACATGACCAATGTGTTTATGCCAGATATCAATATCTGCAACTACACCGGTCCCATGTGCAAACATTGCTGCACTCAATTCAGGCATGTCTGCATCCAATGTAAACATTCTGCCCTTCTTCTTTCCTTTTGCTATCAAGCGACCTTTATTTTTCATATCCTCAACAAAGCATCCATGAGGATTAAATCTGACCTGCAAGCCCTGTTCAACCATTTGACCAACACAAACCAGATTCTTGGTGATATTCGGGACATGAAATACATCGGACAGGTATTTCTTTTTCCCATCCTGCATAGACAGAGGAATTTTTCCAATCTGCACAATCGGATGTGCAGTATCATCACCAGTCTCCACAAATCCTGGTTTTTCCATTTTCCTTGCATCCTCCATCCATTCTACATGACCTGTCATGTGGTTTGATACACCTGAGTCAACATACCACACATCGTTGCTTTCTTCTGCATTTGTCACAGAATTGTTCATGTGCTGCACCATAAACAAATGCTCATTTCTGTCATCACCCTGTCTACTAGAAGATGCATAATTTCCTTGTTGCAGTTTTCCATTCATGATGTCATTTTGCTTTTTATAGCAGTCTTTAGCCATATGACCCATTTTACCACAATAGTAGCATTCAACATTACTGTTTGCATTTTGGCCTCTTTGCCATCCACCACGACCTCTTTGGCTCCCCCTGCCTCTAGAGTTACCATGTCCTCCTCCATATGACTGGTTTTCTTGAGTTTGCTGCATATTCTGATTTCTACCACGGCCTCCAAATCGGCCTCCTCTACCTCTTCCAGCATTTGAGTAGAAGACAGTTTCTTTTGAAGTTCCTCCTGAAGAAGATGCACCACGATTTCTCTGCTCCTCAGAAATTAGAAGAGCAATCAACTCTTCAAAATCAAGAAATCTTTCACGGACGGAAATGGATGTCCGAAACTGCGCATAATCCTTTCCTAGACCATTCAAGGTCACAGAAACTAAATCATCATCTTCCACTGGCGACCCAATGGAAGCAAGTGCATCTGCAATCTTCTTCACCTTCATGTGGTAGTCATTGATGCTCATACTTTCTCTTTGCACGTTATGCAACTCTTGCTTGAGCTGCATTTTCCTGGCTTGCGTATTTGTGCTATACATTTTTGACAGAGTTTCCCATGCCTCCTTTGGCGTACTTACATCCTGAATATGCACAATCATAGAGTCTAAAATACTAATAGACAGCCAGTACATAACTTTCCTGGCTCTCTCATGCCATGCTTTGAATGCCTGCATTTGCTGTTGATTGGGAACATCAGGAAGAACTGGTTCTTCTTCATTTCCTGCAACAAATTCCCAATATCCTTTTCCCATAAGGAAATTCGTCATTCTAAACTTCCATGCTTGGAAGTTGTTCTTGTCAAGCTTTTCAGTTACAATCTGTGAAAGAGAATCAGACGCCATTACAGAACACTGCGAAAAATTCTGTCACTGCAAAAACTCAGCTTCACCCTCACAAGGGCAAATCTGCAAAACTCGCGAAAGTGGTATTTGACCACACAGTCACTTCCTAGTGACAATTTTGCATAAACAGGAACCAAGGATGATTCTGAAACTCCCAATGTCTCTGCGCACAAGCATACGATGCAATTTCTACAGTAACTTTTCACCGACCTGTAGAACAGTGGCTAAACAGCATAAAACTGAGCCTTTTCTTGAGTGCGTGCAGAAAACTTTCGCCTCCAAAACAGGCCCCGAAATGGCCTCAAATCAAAAAAACAGGGTCGCCAAGAGCTAAAGCTCACTCCCGCAGCATATACTGCCCTCTTGCTTCACCGCGAAGGGCGTCTCAACCTGAGACAATGCACTCCTGCAATTTTCGGTTGTGCTACCTGCAGAGATCTGCTCCCAAAACAGAAAATGAAAGCAACACTGCTCCTCTTACCAGAACACCGCGAGCTTGGCTTGCTTTTTTGAGCTCCTTACCACGAACAAGGCTCTGATACCATGTCAAGATTGTGGGAGAGAAGGAAGGAGTCTCGCTTGAAGCTTTCTTGCTTGCACAATGGGGGAAGACACACAAGGGTGGAGGCTGAAAACAGTTTTCCTCTTCTTAGTTGTGTAAGCCAAAAGAACTCAAGTACAAAGAAATATAAGAACCCTCTATATGGGTCTCAAACCAAACTCAACTAACTAAGGTGGCATACTAACTGAGCCACGAACTAGAGTAGATAAGGATAGCTATCATGTAGCTATTATTCAGGGGCGGTGTACCAACCGCATCTGCAACTGACAAGTCGGTGACATAAATACACAACGGTCACCCTGGCGTATCACGGGTGGAGCTCGATATCTCAACAGTCCATACTGCAATGTGGACTTCACATACCTGAGTATGCGTCTAGCCGCATCCAAATGCGGTTTCCTTGGAGCCTGCATAAACAGACTTACCAATTCAATAGCATAGCTCAAATCTGGCCTGGTAATAGTCATATAAATCAAACTTCCTACTATGAGTCTATACATAGTAGGGTCTTCTAGAAGCTCACCTGCATCTGCGCTCAGCTTCACATTCTGCTCCAAAGGAACTGAAACAGGCTTACAGCCTGTCATCCCATATTTGGACAGCATGTCCAATCATACTGCCTCTGCAAGAGCCGTATCCCACTTGGTGATCTAATCACCTCAATGCCCAAGAAATAACGCAGCTCTCCCAAATCCTTCATCTCAAACTTCTGCTTCAATAGCATTTTCACATGAAGGATATCTTCATCACTGTCACCTGTCATAATCAAATCATCAACATAAATGACAAGTAGCATAATACCTTTCTCTGTTTTTCTCACATAAAGTAAGAAATCTGCCTTGGAAATCTGAAAGCCAATAGTGACAAGATACTGTTCTATCTTGTCAGACCATGCTCTAGGTGCTTGCTTTAAGCCATACAAGGCTTTCTTCAACCTGCAAACAAACTCAGGATGAACAGCATGCACATAACCTGGTGGCTGCTCCATATAGACCTCTTCTTGCAAATCACCATGCAAGAAGGCATTCTTTACATCCATCTTATGTAAAGACCATCCCTTTGATGCAGCCATAGCAATGACTGCTCTTACGGTTGCCATCCTTGCAACGGGACTGAATGTTTCTTCATAATAAATGCCATATGTTTGTGCATACCCCTTGACTACTAATCTTGCCTTATATCTATTCACAAAAACCATCTGCATTGTGTTTCACCTTATAAACCCACTTACAACCAATTGCATTCTTATCTTTAGGCAAAGGTACCAATTCCCATGTAGCATTTGCTTCCAAGGCATCTATTTCTTCATCCATGGCTTTCTCCCATTTTTCTTTTCCCATGGCTTGCTCAAAAGAAGTGGGTTCTGGTTCCTGTATCACTTTGACCATATATGCATAGTGAATGGCTATAAATCCATCATATTTCAGCCTGTCCACAGGATACCTTGCTCTAGTAGACTTGCGCAAAGTAGGTTCACTCCCAGATGCTCTCAAAACATCCCTGGTCTTCCTTACTCCAGGTGTAACAATAGAAGGAATACCCAACTCATCATCAATGCTCTGTTCTAAGCCACTAGATTCACCATCCACATAAGAGTGACCTACACTCACATCAAACATGGGTTGATCTACCTTCTCTTTTCCTTTTCGTGGTACTTGCATACCACTATTTGCATTGCTTTGAGAAGATTCTCCTGATCTCAATCTGCCTGTCCATGGCAAAGAATGTGAACCACTTCTAGAGGATGCTCCATGTCCACTAATATCTTGTGACTGCTGCTGTTAATTCTGTGCAGCATTACCATTTTGTGCATCTACATTATCAATCACATTTATTAGTTTATACCAGCTACTTATCTTATCAAAAACAACATCTCTGCTTACTGTAAACTTACGAGTAGAAGGGTTATAGCATCTATACCCTTTTTGCTGCAGAGAATAACCAATAAAGATGCACTTCTCAGCTTTTGGATCCAACTTGGATCTCAACTCATCTGACACATGAACATAGGCAATGCAGCCAAAAATTTTCAAATGAGAAATATCTGGTTTCCTACCAGTATACCTCTCCTCTGGAGTCATGCCATGTATTGCTACAGTGGAAGTCATGTTCATTATGTAGACTGCTGTAGCAACTGCCACAACCCAATAAAAATCTGGCAGGTTTTTTTCATTGAGCATGGCACGAGATACCTCTCCAATATGCCCGTTTTTTCTTTCTGCAATTCCATTTTGCTGTGGGATATGACTACATGAATATTGCTGCTTTATACCATGCTCCTGCAAGAACCTTGCAAACTCATTTGAGAGGTACTCTCCCCCTCCATCTGACCTTAGGCATTTTATTTGCAAGCCTGTTTCTTTTTCAACCATAGCTTTAAGAGTTTTGAAATACCCAAAAACTTCACTTTTCTTTTTCATAAAATACACCCAAACTTTTCTGCTATAGTCATCAATAAAAGTGACAAAATAATGACAGCCTCCAAGAGATGCAGCTTTAGTAGTCCACACATCAAAGTGGATTAATTCCAATGGCTTCTTACTCTCTTGAACATGTCTAGGAAATGGTTTCCTTGCCTGTTTTCCAAACTGGCAGGCTTCACATACCTTATGCATTTCTGCAATCCTAAATTTAGGCAATCTTGCAACAATATTTTGGGCTTGCATTGATTTAAGTTGATGTACATTAACATGACCAATGTGTTTATGCCAGATATCAATATCTGCAACTACATTGGTCCCATGTGCAAACATTGCTGCACTCAATTCAGATATGTCTGCATCCAATGTAAACATTCTACCCTTCTTCTTTCCTTTTGCTATCAAGCGACCTTTATTTTTCATATCCTCAACAAAGCATCCATGAGAATTAAATCTGACCTGCAAGCCCTGCTCAACCATTTGACCAACAGAAACCAGGTTCTTGGTGATATTCGAGACATGAAATACATCCGACATGTATTTCTTTTTCCCATCCTGCATAAACAAATGAATTTTTCCAATCTGCACAATAGGATGTACAGTATCATCACCAGTCTCCACAAATCCTGGTTTTTCCATTTTCCTTGCATCCTACATCCATTCTGCATGACCTATCATGTGGTTTGATGCACCTGAGTCAACATACCACACATCGTTGCTTTCTTTTGCACTTGTCACAGAATTATTCATGTGCTGCACTATAAACAAATGCTCATTTTTGTCATCACCCTGTCTACTAGAAGATGCATAATTCCCTTGTTGCAATTTTTCATTCATGATGTCATTCTGCTTTTTATAGCAATCTTTAGCCATATGACCCATTTTACCACAGTAGTAGCATTCAACATTGCTGTTTGCATTTTGGCCTCTTTGCCATCCACCATGACCTCTTTGGCTCCCCCTGCCTCTAGAGTTACCACGTCCTCCTCCATAGGACTGGTTTTCTTGAGTTTGCTGCATATTCTGATTTCTACCACGGCCTCCAGATCGGCCTCCTCTACCTCTCCCTCTACCTCTTCCAGCATTTGAGTAGAAGACAGCTTCTTTTGAAGCTCCTCCTGAAGAAGATGCACCACCATTTCTCTGCTCCTTAGAAATTAGAAGAGCAATTAACTCCTCAAAATCAGGAAATCTTTCACGGACGGAATTGGATGTTTGAAACTGTGCATAATCCTTTCCTAGACCATTCAAGGTCATAGAAACTAAATCATCATCTTTCACTGGCAACCCAATGGAAGCAAGTGCATCTGCAATCTTCTTCACCTTCATGTGGTAGTCATTGATGCTCATACTTTCTCTTTGCACATTGTGCAACTCTTACTTGAGCTGCATTTTCTTGGATTGCGTATTTGTGCAATACCTTTTTGACAAAGTATCCCATGCCTCCTTTGGCATACTTGCATCTTGAATATGCACAATCATAGAGTCTGAAATGCTGATAGACAGCCAGTACATAACTTTCCTGGCTCTCTCATGCCATGCTTTAAATGCCTGCATTTGCTGTTGATTGGGAACATTAGGAAGAACTGGTTCTTCTTCATTTCCTGCAACAAATTCCCAGTATCCTTTTTCCATAAGGAAATTCGTTATTCTAAACTTCCATGCTTGGAAGTTGTTCTTGTCAAGCTTTCAGTGACAATCTGTGAAAGAGAATCAGACGCTATTACAGAAAACTGCAAAAAATTATGTCACTGCAAAGAATACAGCTTCAGCCTCACAAGGGCAAATCTGCAAACTTGACGAAAGTGGTATTTGACCACACAGTCACTTCCTAGTGACGATTTTGCATCAACAGGCAACAAGGATGATTCTATAACTCCCAATGTCTCTGCGCACAGGCATACGATGCAATTTCTACAATAACTTTTCACCGACCTGTAGAACAGTGGTCGCACAACATAAAACAGGGCCTTTTCTTGAGTGTGCGTAGAAAACTTCCACCTCCAAGACAGGCACCAAATTGGCCTCAAATAAAAAAAATAGAGCAGCCTAGGGCTAAAGCCCTTTCCCATAGCATATATTGCCCTCTTGCTACACCACGAAGGGCGTCTCAATCTGAGACAATGCACTCTTGCACTTTCCGGCTGTGCTACCTGCAGAGACTTGCTCCCAAAACAGAAAAATGAAAGCAACACTGGTCCTCTTACCAGAACACCGCGAACTTGGTTCTCTTTCTTGAGCTCCTTACCACGAACAAGGCTCTGATACCATGTTAAGATTGTGGGAGAGAAGGAAGGAGTCTCACTTGTAGCTTTATTGCTTGCACAATGGGGGAATACACACAAAGGTGGAGGCTGAAAACAGTTTTCCTCTTCTTAGTTGTGTAAGCCAAAAGAACTCAAGTACATAGAAATAGAAGAACCCTATATATGGGTCTCAAACCAAACTCAACTAACTAAGGTGGCATACTAACTGAGCCATGAACTAGAGTAGATAAGGATAGCTGTCATCTAGCTATTATTCATGGGCGGTGTACCAACCGCATCTGCAACTGACAAGTCGGTGACATAAATGCACAACGGTCACCCTGGCATATCACGAGTGGAGCTCAATATCTCAACACTTCAATGCTCAATTCGAAGCATGCAAGCACTCACGGCTTGAATCCGTTGGTCTCGGCAATGGAACCAAAATGTGGGAGCTTTCACTTAACCGCCAAGACCCACGGACCGCTTATTGTTCAAGCATTCCAAGCCAAGCACTAATGGCTACCTCTCACATAGCCGAAGTGCCATCCATATCTACGGGTGTAGTGAGCTTACCTCCATGCCAATCAAGTTACCTCCTCTCTCACGCACTTTGATAGCTCCACGATCCAAGTGCAAGCTCCATCCCCAAGCTCCATGCTCCATGCTCCAAGCTCCATTGCCGCGAGTACGACAAGAGAAGAGAAGAGAGGAGAAGATGGAGAGCTTCTCCTCCCCGGTCCCTCACCCTCACACTCTCACACTCCCTCTCTCAAGCACAAGCACAAGCAAGCAAGAAAAAGGAGAAGAAGAAGAAGAGGAGAGCCACTTTTGGCCACACACAAGAACGAGCTTCTCATTCACTTTTCAACTTTATATACAAAACCCTAAATCCCTTTTGGGTGGTCATCCCCTTTTCCCCTTTTTTACATGGCCGGCCGTGGCCTAGGCCCTTTTTCCCATTGTCCTTCTATCTTCCTAGCTTCCTTTCCACTACCCGTCTACATTTACAATTTGCACGGGTGGGAGCCCAGCGCTCCTTGAATTAAACCATGATGCGCTTGCGCTCTTTTGCTAAAGTATTGACTTGCACTTTTCCTTGCGCGCCTTTCTCCCTTATTTAGGAATTTTCTCCTTCTGCATCTTTGTCTTCCATTTCTCTTTGCCTTGGCCTTTGTCTTTGTCTTCTGCTTTAGCTTTTCCTGATTTTCCACCTTCGTTCGTTTGAGGGTTAACACTAGCTAGATAGACGAACTTCCCACATATGTCGCATTCGACATTAAAATAGTTTCTTATAAAGTGCTAAGGATCACACCACTTACAACTAAATCTTGATGGACCACACCACAAGTTACAACTAAATCTTGATGGAGCATCCTCTTCAAGATATTGACTTTCTATGAAGTTTTGCTATTTCTTTAGGAAATTAACATCTACGACTATTTATCTACACTATTCCATTATCATATCGCTATAATGCTTCATCATATCCTTGACTTTGCCAATAAAATTTGAAGCACTAGACTCATAGCCATTATCATCATCTTGTTTTTCAGCTAGCATATCCATTTGATTAGGGATCCACTATTGTTGATTAGTTGGCATGATATTAGAGTTCATCATTTGGCTTCCACTATTTAGTGGAATCATTTGGCTATCCATCAACATAGCAACATTAGGAGGAGCTAGCAACATAGGCCCATTCTACATTATGCTTCCTCTTTCATTCTAATTGGTCATAGGTGTACTAATTGCACCTTGACTTCCACTAATCAATACTACCAAATTATTTCTAGGACCTAGACTTGAACTTAGGATTTTCCTAGATGCTTAGGCTCCTTGTAAGCATAAATATATCTACCTCCTCTGCTCATGTAATAATAGTATCTATATCAACAAGAGCAACACCATATAACTACATTAGGATATTGAAGTCTATCCATGTAAAAAGTATTGTAGTTGGATAGCAAGTGGAATAGGAAAAGAGGCTTGTAATTTGTGAAATACCTCTTTTATTTTCTTGGCATATGCTTGAGTATTCTCATAGGGCTCTTTTTGACTTCCAAGCCATGATACCACATTGTAGCTCTTCCTTTTAAAGTCATATTGAAAAGAATCATGAGATGTCCTTCATCATCCTGAATTCAACAATTGAACATTAATTTTTGGAACTCATTGATATGGAGCTCTACATTTTCTCTACTAACCCATTAAAGATGGGTAAAGAGAAACCCAGGGCTGGCAATTTCAACATTCATGTAAGTATTTCAATGGATTGCACCATAAGGATGACCAGATTTGCTATAGGGGTCTGTATCAGTGGGACTATACCCCCACTCGAAGTAGCCTGACTTGTCGGGATAAGAGGCATGCTAGAGCTTCCACCTTCCCCTAACGAGCTAGATAGAATAGTAGGTTTAACAAGGCCTTTATTTCTCAATAATACCAGACTACTATGCATAGAGAAGTATCTCCTATAGATCGCAACCCGTTGTCTAGTCCTTTCATCTCTTTCTTGACGTTGATGGTGTCTATCTCAGGAAATGATGGATTTATTTTAATGCTCTTTGGTACACACTAAAAAACTTGTCTTTATTAACCAAGATTTGGAAAATGCCATAGCAAATGCACCACCTTTCTTGTCCCGACACTAGCTCTAGGGCTCTAGTTGAGTTCCTATGCTCACCAAACCACCCTCACAACCTCTTGGCAAGGAGCGTCTAAAGGCTATATACTAATCTAGCTAGATCATGTATTTGTATAAATTTGTTGTCCAATGACCTTCCCCATCCCAACTCTTACAAAGGGAGTATCCAACACATATAGGTGACTAACATCTCGTTGCACACACGTATAGAGCACCCCCCCAACCAATCTATGTGGCTTCTACTACTCTCCTACACCCTAGAGAATGGCCCCAGGATACGCTATCTCAAACATAAAATACAATCGTAACATTGTCCACTCTTTTTCCAAGATGTATGTTCCAAGAGATTTTTTTGTTTCCTCACTTAATTAGTCCCCAAAGAAAATCGTACTATTGTATAGCTCAGGGATCCTCATACTCTCATTGTTGGTCAACAATTTTAGCAACCACTTGCAATGCATTCAAGAGACTTCCTCTTTTTTGATATCATATGTAAGAATACGAATGCAAGGTGTAATGTCGTATAGTGATCAAATAAATTAACCACAAATTAGCCAATGTGTCATATGAAAACATGCTTTTAATTATTTTCTTTCTAACATATTATTGCATTACTTAGAAACAACACCGGATGGCTAATCCATGCTACATGAAAACCAAAATTTAATTAATACTTAACTTTTTACAATCCCTTTTCTCCTATCTTTTAGGTTTTGCAATCCTATACCGATTTCAGATGATGTTTCATGTCTTTTTTTTCATGTAAAAAAGTTGTAAACCCACACTTTCACATAAAGATGGGGATAGGTTAAGGCAAATCCCCATGCCCTACCTTCACCATACATCCACACACATATACATGATTTATAACGAATTTTTATAGTTAAAAAGTAAACATTTCCATTAAAAATATATTTTATGATTTTTATCTTATATTTTAATATTAATTTCTATTTTTATTTTTAGATTTATAAAGCTTAAGTGGATTTTGATTCAATATTACATTCAATATAACTCTATAAAAATATCATTTGAATCATAAAACCCTATGAAATTATATTTTTTCTACTAGATCCCACATTGCGAGTTTTACAGTTTTGATTTTCATTATGTGAACTATTGGAAATTACTAATTATTCTATGATTTCAATCATATTCAAGAATATTTAAATATTTCCAATATTTTTCCATATAAGAATGAAAGATTCATCATAAAATTCAATAAAAGATTGCTTACTCTATAATCCGCATATGCAACACATCACATCTCAAAAACAAGAAGCCACTGATAGTCTTTTACAGCCACCACTAATGCTTCCTTTACTCTTCCTTAATCCATTCCTTGCATCTTGATCATGAATTGGTACCCACTCGCCCTGAGCCTCTCAATCCATATGAACAACGATTATGGTGAGAGAGAAAGAGGAGAGAGAAAGGCTAAATTTTGAACTTTTCATACAATGCATCAAACCTCTTATTGTTTCTTGCAATATAGAGTGTGAAAAATATGTATCTCAGCCCCAAGAGGAGGATGCATGATTCCAACACGTGCAAAAACCAAATTTTTAATGAAATTGAGTGGCACCAAAAAAATGCGCCCCCCCTCTTCTTCAGGTTTTTGGTAGCTTAAGCCTTGTTAATTACTAATCTTTAAAAAATTTGGTTTATCTTCCTCATGTTCACACTATCTCACTCTTGATCTTTAATGCCTAGTCATTGATGAATAGATTCCCTCTTTTAACTTGATTCAATTTTGTCTTGTGCTACATCTTTTGGGTCTTTGTATTTACCTCAAAGAATCCTGCTAGATTCTTTAGGCTTTAGATTAATGCAAATAGCCCATTATACTATTTATGACACTTACGGATAACTAGTATATAACTTTAATGTGTGTTTTCTCCCAATTCTTCTTACACTTTATCTACTTTATAGTAGCATTTTGTTAATGAACTTCACGTGACACTACCATATCTCCTTCAATGTAGTTGTAATGAAAGAGGCTGAGGGGAGAGAGGAGAGCTGAGGAGAGAGAAAGAGAACAAGAAGTAGAAGGAAGAAGACTAGAAGAGGAGAGAGCAAGAGAGAAAAGAGGAGAGAAGGGAGAAGGAAGCCATGGAAGCTGGAGATGAAGGTGAAGAGTATGATCTTGATAATAACTAGTTGCCCTAATCTAGGGCCCCTACACCTTAAATACCTCGGTCAGTGTGATGGGGTGTCTAAACCCTAGTCAGTGTGTATCTCGCTCATTACAATCCATCCCCACTCGAAAGGTTTTTGCCCTAAGAAACAAGGAGAAACATAGGGGAGTGATGGGTGGGCTAAGGGAGGGCTGCAGAGTACTACTGAGAGCCCTTTGACAATGAAGAATAGGTGTGGAGAGACTAGGAACAGCATGCAGTCCTGAACCGGTCTACCGAAGTAAACTGGTCATACCTTTTGATAGGCGGCTCCAAATGGCGCGTACTATATGTCGAAACGGAGCTTATGACAAGTACTTTCAATCTATGT
Organism: Lygodium microphyllum; assembly: GCF_053477565.2. NCBI lineage: Eukaryota > Viridiplantae > Streptophyta > Polypodiopsida > Schizaeales > Lygodiaceae > Lygodium > Lygodium microphyllum. The sequence continues at coordinate 7,434,447 of NC_141143.1, read as the reverse complement.
AGAATGCACAAGCATGTGATTTGGGTAAGTACAAAACTGTTCTAAAACAGTGTGCAGTATGCCGGCGGGAAGTGGGCAATTTGGGGCATGACCAGCTAGTCTTCTAGCCGTTGGGGTTCATGGAGGTAGGGAAATTCATCGAGGATGGTTGCTGGGCGCCAAGAGGCTTCTTCCAAGGGTAGGCCTTGCCATGTGGTGAGGTAATCTTTGATGGATCGGGATCATAAGTGCTTATCTCGCTACCCAATGATTACTTCAGGAACATATTGAGTGATGCCCTCTTCATCGATGGGGGAAAGTTCTTCCACTGTAACCAAGCCAATACAAAGTACAATACAACCAAAACATGTGGCCTTGTTCATTGAGAGCACAAAATTAATTACAATCTATAATTTTTATGCAAATACCATGACAACCCATTAAAATATGGAAAAAATGGTAAAATTTTCAAACCAATTCGTATTTATCTTACTCATTGTTACCATATTTTTTAATGAATCTAATGCCATCAGATTTGTGCCTTCGAAGGATGTATATCGGTAATTTGGCAAGGAAGGAAGGTTGATTATTACTTAGCTAGGGTCTTTTAAGCCAATCAAGTTGTGGGGAGTAAATTTAAAAGGCAAGATTTCCTCATGTCCTTGCAAATAGCCCATGTCAAGAGTAGGTTTTAGGAATGTCGCCACTATTGTGACCCTATCATAAGAATTTAGAATCAAGGGATGGAAACAAAGTAGATCTCAAGGGATTCACTGATCAACCTCATTGTAATGAGATCTCTATAAAGGAGGTGGCTAGTGGAAGCCTAAGATGAGTGTTTTTCAAGTTCATTAGCCATTTTGTCATTTATCTCAGTCATTCACATTGTCATGATACTACATGTCCACTTAGTAAAACTTATGAGTTTCAATCAAATGTTGAGATTGTTAGATATGATCAATGCCCCACCCTCATTAGGTGCCACCAATGATCCATGGTGCTCAAAGTTGTAAGGCCCCCATTATGAGGAGAAGCCAAATGTGAGCTCGGACATTGGTTGAGTCCTGACTTGTATATCAGATGAGGTTTATGTGACCGGATGGCAAAAAGGTGATCGTTGTGGGTCTAATCTTTGGGTTAGACAGAGTGGTTAAGCTGGAAGCAACTCGAGGCGCATTGCATCGAGTTGCGGGGTAAGGGAGTTAAAAGGGACCCCTATTTTGGGGTAAATGAAATATTCCCTAGAATATTCCCTGGCCAACTAGTGGAGGCTCATATGGTAGGTCGGTCACGCCGACCTAACGACCTTCACGGGCTATAAAAGCTAAACTCCTTCACAGTAATCTATCATTCATCTTCCACCCAGTCAGAGTTGTTGTTCCAGCTAGCCTTAAGCTCTTCACCTATCTTCTGCCTAGATCACCATCTAAGCTTCACACAGTGGAAGCACACGGGTGGACAAAGCCATCTTTGTATCAGTTGTTTGGAGCTAAAGAATTTACTGATTCTCCTCTTATTTGTTGTGTACTCTCTATCTCTTTCTCAGATTCTGCTCATTGCACCATGTAATTTTTTACATGGTATCAGAGCCCAGGGGGCTCTAGAGATCAAAGAGTGTGCAAGAGGCAAATGCTTCAACAACAAAGAGAAACTATGTCGACTTTCGGAAGCGGTTTTGGTGCATTAGGAAGCAGTGCAGGAGGTGGTCCTGCTGTACCGACTATTCAAACACTGAGGATTCGTCCACCAACCTTCAGTGAAGGCAAGTTAGATGGTACAAACTACACCCTATGGAAGTTCAAAATTACAACTATCCTTGATTCTTATGAGCTATTGGAGACTGTGCTGGGGACTGTCGCAGAACCACAGCCTACCCTCGACCCATCAAATTCTAGTGTGATGATTCCTCCGAATGCAGATCTTCTACGAGCTTGGAAATGAAGGAATGCAAATGCATTGTGTGCCTTAGTTACAAGCTGTTCTAACAGTGTTCTGACTTTGATTCAACATACAACCAAAGCATCAGAGGCTTGGAATGTACTAAGGAGTCAGTATGAAACATGAAACCAAACAAGGATTCAAAACTTGGAGAATCAACTAGCAGCAGAGAAGTTTGCTGAAGGAGAGATAGTTGAAGAATCTGTGTGACCAAATGGCTGGCGCTGGGATACAAAAGACTAGCGAAGAGCTAGCTCGGAGGTGTCTTCCAATTTGTCCACAAAAGTTTGATGGACTAGTAACTGCCCTTAATACTCAGGTGAGACCTCAAGCTTTGACTTTTGAGGAGTTTTGTGCATTATTGATGGAGGAGGAGGCAAAGGTGGTTCCTCCACCAAAAATGATGGTGACAAAAAGAAGAAGGGCGGCAAGAAGAAGTTTCAAGGAGAGTGCTTCTACTGCAAGAAGAAAGGACATGCAATTGCAGATTGTTGTGTCAAGAAGGCAGATGAAAATAATGGTACCCTTAAAAGTAAAGGGAAAGACAACCAATACAGCTGAAGCAGAGTTGGAATTATTCATGGTGACCATTGAGGAAGTGTGCTCCTCTGCGCAAGAAGAATCTACCATTGACTCATGGGTGTTGGATAGTGGGGCCTCCCATCACATGACCAACAAGAAAGGTCTATACAATTCTATGCAGCCTCTACAAGATTCCATCATTGTGACGGTTGGAAATGATGCTAAATGCCCTGCTGCGGGCACAAGTACTATTTATTTTGTTGCTGCAAATGGTGAAGTCAAAAACCTTTCAAATGTGTTGTATGTTCCCAAAATCAGGAGAAATCTATTATCAATTGCTGCCATAACTGATCTTGGTCATGAAGTGAGGTTCAAGAAGACAGGTGCAGAAATTCTTGATAGTGCTAGCACAATTTTTGGCAAAGGAGAAAGAAGGAACAACATGCATGAGCTAAGTGCTCTTACAGCCACCGCTAGAGTGGGCAAAAGTAAGCTTTGGCATGAAAGGTTTGGATACATCGGATTTGCAATATTGAAGGAGATGCAAAAGCAAGGTATGGTTACTCACCTACCTACAATAACTGAATTGAAGGAACCATGTGAAGCTTGTATGATGGGTAAGCAACAGAGAAAGGCATTTCCACAAGAAAGCAAGAATAGAGCACAGGCTCCTCTAGAGTTGGTGCATGCTGACTTGTGTGGTAAGATGCCTACACAGGCCTTGGGGGGATCTTCTTATTTTATGTTGATTGTTGACGACTACAGTAGGAAGATGTGGGTGTACTTCCTTCGTGATAAGGCTCAAGCTTTTGGTAAGTTTAAAGAATGGCTAAAATTTGTTGAGAATGAAACAGGGAAAAGTGTGAAGAAATTTAGAACAAATGGTGGTGGTGAGTTCAACTCAAAGGAGTTTGAAGACTTTTGCAAGAGTGAAGGGATCAAGCGTCAATTAATGACGCCTCACACACCTCAGTAGAACGGTGTTGTGGAACGTAGGAATCGCACCATTGTGGAGATGGCAAGATGCATGCTAAAGGGCAAAGGATTGCCTAACCATTTTTGGGCTGAAGCTGTTAATACTGGAGTCTACATTCTAAATCTAAGCTACACAAAGGCTCTCAAGGGAAAAACACCTCATGAGGCTTACAATGGTAAGAAACCATCTGTCTCACATTTCAAAATTTTTGGATGTGAATGTTATGCACATCTTCCAGATGAGAAGAGAAAAAAGTTAAAACCAAAAAGCAGAAAATGTATCTTCTTGGGTCATAGTGATGAGCAGAAGGCTTACAAACTATATGACCAAGAGGCAAAGAAGATCATTGCAAGCTGTGATGTGGTATTCAAGGAGGAGTTACATACAGTGGAGGAGGAGAAGACAAGTTCTTCCACTTTATCATCAAGTAAAATAGTCCACTATGAACATGTCCCAAGAGTTGTCCCTATTCTTAAGGAGGAGGAAGCATCATCTTCAGATGATGAGAAAAAAGTTCACCAACCTGACATTACCCCACCGGAAAATCCATTGCCACGCCGGGTGAAGCAGCTCTATGACCACAATAATCCTATGCCTACATCTGTTGAGAAGAAGGCAGACGAACCAAGGAGGTCTCAGAGAATAGAGGAGCAAAGGAGGGCTTCTGCTCACATAATCAATATGGCCTTGATGGTTGAGATTATGAGAGAAGTAAAGGAGCCAATTGACTTAGAAGAAGCATTTGCAGATCCATCATGGAAGGCTGCTATGCAAGCGGAGTATGACAACATAATGAAGAATGACACTTGGGAGCTAGTGGACCGATCAGCAAAACAGAAGGTTGATGGTAAAGTACAAGGCTGATGGTACCTTAGAAAAGTACAAAGCTAGACTGGTTGCCCAAGGATTTTCACAAGTTGAAGGGTTTGATTTTCAAGAGTCATTTTCCCCAACTACCAGAATGACCACTATTCGCACGGTACTTGCAGTGGCTGCCCACAAGAAGTGGCCAGTGTACCAAATGGATGTTAAGTCAGCGTTCTTAAATGGTGACCTCAAGGAGGAGGTGTACGTGGCTCAGTCACCATGGTTTGAGGCCCCCCATTCTGAGAACAAAGTGTGTAAGCTGAAGAAGGCATTGTATGGGCTGAAACAAGCCCCCAGAGCATGGTATCAATGGATAGATAAGTTCTTTTTAAACCTAAACTTCAAAATATGTGCCTCAGATGCTAACTTGTATGTTTACAGGGATGGTAAAAAGTCTATAGTGATTGTCCTATATGTGGACGACCTTCTTATTACGGGTGACTATGAAGATATGATCAACCAAACTCGAAAGGCTTTGAGTTCTAAGTTTGAAATGATAGACTTGGGCTTGTTGCACTATTGTTTGGGGATTGAAGTCTAGCAAGAGCCAGGAAAGATCTTCATCTCTCAAAAGAAGTATGCATGGGAGATCTTGAAGGCATTTGGCATGATCGAGTGCAAGGAGATAGCTACACCTATGGAGGTGAATGCAAAGTTATCCGTTGAGGATACATCAACACTAGCAGACATTGGGAGGTATAGGAGGTTGGTCGGCAGGCTGATCTACTTGTGTAACACCAAACCAGATATCAGTTTTACTATTGGTGTTTTGAGCAGGTTCTCAAACAAACCTCATGAGAGTCATTGGAAGGCTGGGATGCGGGCGCTCAGATACTTGAAGGAAACTCTTGACTATGGTATCACATATAGTTTCAGAACTTCTCTTGTGGGGAACTGTGACTTAGATTGGGCAGGAGACCCCAGTGATGCCAGGAAGTTGATTTCTGGTTATTGTTTCTCTTTGGGTTTAGGAATTTTCTCTTGGATTAGTAAGAAGCAGTCAACAGTGACATTGTCTTCTACCGAAGTAGAGTACGTAGCTTGTTTTGCTAAATGTGAAGCAGTATGATTGAGAAGGATTCTATGGCATATGGGAGTGCAGGATGAAGAACCAACTGTGCTGAGATGTGACAATCAGAGTTGCATCACCATTGCCTTTCCAGTGTTTCATGCACGCACCAAACATATAGAGATCGAGCATCACTATGTGCGTGATTTGATGGAGGATGGGATAGTGGAACTGATCTACTGTCCAACAGAGGAGAATGAAGTAGATATCTTCACCAAAGCACTTATGAAGGATCTGCTTCAAGTTCATCTTCAGAGACTCCGCATTGGGCCAAGGAGATAGTTCACCTATGGGTGGACATTGAGGGGGGACGTTAGATATGATCAATGCCCCACCCTCATTAGGTGCCACCAATGATCCATGGTGCTCAAAGTTGTAAAGCCCCCATTATGAGGAGAAGCCAAATGTAAGCCCGGACATTCGTTGAGTCCTGACTTGTATATCAAATGAGTTCTATGTGATCAGATGGCAAAAAGGTGATTGTTGTGGGTCTAATCTTTGGGTTAGATGGGCGGGGGTCCGGGGGTAGCGCCCCCAGCCCGATGGTAAAGAGAATATTCCCTAGAATATTCCCTATCCGACTAGTGGAGGCTCATATGGTAGGTCAGTCAGGCCGACCTAATGACCTTCGCAGGTTATAAAAGCTAAACTCCTTCACAGCCATCTATCATTCATCTTTCACCCTGTCAGAGTTGTTGTTCCAGCTAGCCTTAAGCTTCACACAGTGAAAGCGCACGGGTGGACAGAGCCATCTTTGTATCAGTTGTTTGGAGCTAAAGAATTTACTGATTCTCCTCTTATCTGTTGTGTACTCTCTATCTCTTTCTCAGATTCTGTTCGCTGCGCCGTGTAATTTTTTATAGAGATTTCATACGTACTTCATGAGATGTGTTTGTCATAGAATATGAGAGTTTTTAATCTCCTATCCAGTGTATGTTAGGTAAATTAGAGTCGGTTTATAAGTCCAAGCAAGAATGCAAGTGTATAGGAAATTTTAGAAGACCAAAATAATTGAGAATATTTGTCCCATATTTACATGACTTGAAAGGAGTATGATATGGTATATCGAGACTTATAAGAGTAAGTTAGTATATTTGAAGAGGTTCTTAAGTTAGTTCTCATGTCTAAAGTAGTGAATCTAGTGGAAAAGGAGTCGAGGCCATTCTAGGAGTCCAAAGAAGTGACCAAGGGACCAATTGAAAAGAGAGAGTACCCAAGATTAAGATTGGGGAAAGTCCTGAGAAGAAAAGGAGAGGATGTGATGAAAATATGGCTATTCATGACTGTTGAGGGCACCATGCTAGTGCATTTTTACTGCATCAAAGCTTGAAGAAAAGTATAAACTAGAATAGAGGCAACTCCCCCTTCAGTTTGGAAGGGAAAACTTAGTATTTTGAAGGGAATTCTTGTTAAGAGAACTTGTTAGAGTTTTCTCTAATCTAATTCATAGAATTTCTTGACTCTCTTTGTAATATGACCACCCGAGCTTTCCTTGGTGATACATTCTTAGTATCCTTTCAAGAGATGTCTTAGAAAGTGCCATCCGAGATTTTGACTAAAACCATCGGAGTTTGCTAACTAGGCTTGCTTGAGTCTACCCCATAGTGGAAGTTCTGGTCGTTCCCACAAGGATCAACATGAGGAAGTTTCAGCCGTTCCCACAAGGATCGACCTGAGTCTTTTTGGTCAAATCAACTACTAACGGTTGACTAGTGTCTACGGTTTGAGATTCCATCCCTTATAGAAATTATAGTTCCTCAACTAGTATTGGAACTTCTGGAATACTATCTAGAAATCTAAGGGTAGTTGGCAATTCGTAAGAGCCTAAGGAGTTTATTACCAGAGTCCCCCTGGTATCCCCACCTCCTCCTATCGACTAGAGTTCCCTACGACAAGGCCTATCGCATCATGATTGGTCTATATTCACTAATGCAAAACAAAAAAAGAAAAACCCTTGGAGTAGGTTTTATTCATGTTGGCCTTGGGGAGGTCTAGCACCATCAAGAATAGTGCCTCAGTTGGCATTCTGTGCTCGTCGGAATACTACCTCAATCTTGGTGATTTGTAGCCGGTCATCCATCTTTTAGCCTGATGATTTTAGGAAAGATTAGTACCTAACTTACAATCACAAACATCTTATTTTGAATGCATTATGCATAAAATTTTAACAAATTTATTTCCAAGATAAATCTTTTATTTCTATAAAATAATAATATCAAGGAAAAACTTAGCATAAGTGGCAATACCTTCCAATATTCTTCTCAGATTTCCCCTTCCTTGGGATCTAGTTTGGGCTAAACGATAATTATATTCTTGAGAATAACTCCCTTGGAGTTTCGTAGGTCCTTGCCCATGATAAAAAAATATTAGTTGGTTTAATTACGAAAAATATTCTTTCGATAATTCCATCACAAGGTCTTTAATATACCGAGAATTAGTGTTTGTGATTATCCATCAAGTGTTTCATTAGATTAATACAAATTAAAAATATTAAGTCCCTTTGGGACATAGTACCTTCCTTGTACTTGCTTAGGTTCATATTGTACAAACCCAAGTTACCCCCTTGGAATTTGCAGTTAAGGATTCCTTTAAAGGATTATATGCATAAAATGAATAAAATCCTATTTTGAATGCAGCTTTTGTTGCCAATTCATGATATGTTGGCCTGCTAGCTGCCTTTATTATAAAAATATAGTACATGGGATTCCATGATGAGTGCTTGGTTGATGGTATTCGCAGCTTCATTTGTAATTCCAATACTTGTCATTCCGTTTGTAGTAATTGTGTCCACAGCATTATTGGCAGCTCTCTTGCCTCCACGACCTTCATAACTTTCTTCTTCGGGGCCATGCTCTTTAATTGCAAGATTGTAGAGGGGATTTTTGGCAAGAGAGCTTTCGGTCGTCGCAATTGGATTGATGGGAATTTTATTGATGGGGGTTTGCAATCACTATGATTTTAGAAAAATCGACAAGAGTCTTGATTCCACAGGGAAGTAGGGTAGAAGAGATGGAGGATTCAATTCCAAGAGCTCGCGGAGTATCCTCCTTGTCTTTGTTATAAGAATTCCCATCCTCACACATCTCTTGACCCACTCCCTCTTACTCTATACTTCTGAGAAGGGCCTCTCCTCTCTTGCTCAATGGCTCCTCATGCCTCGTATTTATAGCTCAATTGAAGAAGAAGGGTTGTGGCCAAGAAGAATAGCTCTTTATGGATGGTATCTTGCAAAATCAGCAATCTAGAAGCTTTCAAGATGCAATATGATGCTGATGATTTGATCTTTGAGATCTAGAGAGGCTGCTAGAGATGTCAAAACTTATTTGCTTGGCTCTGGATGATCTTACTTCAATCCAAGCCTCTCATCAAATTGAGAAGAGGGGGAGATTGCTAGAGTTATCTGTTGTAATACAAGAGGAGAATTCAGGCTTTTTCTTTAGCAATCTAGATCTCCAAATTTGGGAGCATGAGGTGCTATTTTTTTTAAATAAAAAGGGGGGGGCTGCGGCCTATTTCTCATCATTTCCTTCTTTTTCTTCTTATTTCCTTAAGCTTTAAAACTTTAAAGCTTAAATCTTTGAGACTTGTTTGTTTTGCTAAGTTTTAAATGTGTTTGATCAATTTTGACTTATTGCCCAAGACTTGCATTTGCGTGGTGACTTCCGTAAAGGATGGCTATAGTCCCTATCAACCCGGGAAAGTGTAGGGTTGTGAACATCTGAATATTTTTCTCAAGACTTCCTCTATTAATGGTTTAGAAATCTTCAAGTATAATTTGTAAGAAGTCATGAAGATTGAAACATAAGTCAGAATATCACACTCTTCCTCTTCCATGCCTCTGCATCCCTTTAGTCCTAAACCCCTACGGTTAGTCATTCATGTTCTAAACACTAGCAAACTCCACATAAAGGCCACCGAAAGGATTCAAATATACAAGATCTAAACATTTGTGGACTTAACATAAAGGCCATCAAAAGGATTGCAAACATGGGAGACTCATTCTATTCTGATTCTTCTGCAAAAACTAGTGATGATGACATGAGATAAGTGTTGTTGCAACTACAACAATAGTGGCAACAATAACAAAGACGTCAAGACTTTGATAAGCTTGATACCATGACCATAAATTCTTTGCAAGTAGTTGAGAATGAATAGAAGCAACTCAATGGTAATAATGTTTTAGCTTATTTGTAGGTTATGTAACAAAAAAAGATATTTTTGGGGTTCCACAAATTGCATAGAGCCAACACACTAAAATATTGACTGGCAAATTTGCATAGGAAAAATTGAGATTAGATTGAATTTACGAAAACTTTGAGAGAAGAGTTTTTTCTTGAAGACACTAGTTTGTCACATGCAAGACATATGGATTAGGTTGAACGACCCAACAAAGACCCCGTAACTACTACTTTGCTACCAAGGTTTGAGAACTAGTATAGATGGTTGGATGTTGTTGAGTATTAAGCTTTAGAGGATTCAAAAATTGAATTATTTTTAAAATCTGTAGATCAAACCTTGTAGGAAAAATTGGGGAATTGTTTGGAATATGAGATGATAGAAACAAGGCTAAAAACTGAGTGGTTGCATGTAACAAAGTCTATGAATTTGATTGTTAAGAAGGAAAGAATAAAGTTGATGTTGGATATATGGGCTAGGATATGCCTATCGCCTCTAGCAAAGCATGAGAAATTGTAGCTATGGATGGCTTAGCTACATTTTACAAAATTAAATGAAAATGTGGAAGAAAGGATTTAGGTAGCATCTCCAAAACCTACCTGAGAGAGGTTTATATGTAGGCATATATGATGTGATAGTCCTCAACAAGCATGAGAGGTAGCACTATGCATCGTATCATGATGCACAAGCTAGAAATTTGATCTTTTGGAAGGATAGTAAGTTATTTTCTAGAGAGATAGGTTTTCCTCTTCAACCAAACTTGAACAAACATGGTATGCAGAAGCATCTTGAGGAACTAGTAGCAAGAAACACATTTGCAACCATAGATGCTATCACATATGGTTTGTAAATTGAGAAACTTATCAATTCTCTTAGTACATGCATGGATGACACAAAATTTGAAGTATGGTCATGTGCTTTGGATTGTGTAGAAAAGGGAAAGACTTCTAAGGTTGAATTGTTATGTGCCAATTAAAATATACACAATATGATAGATTGGGATGCTCTAGTTGACTCTTTTACAACTAGTGCATAGTTGGCAAGAGTGCAAAACATTGATGTAGTTATGGATGAAAAGAGGAGAAGAGATGATGATATTGAAGTACCTAAAAGACGATGATGTTGCAATCTGACATAGAAACTATTGCTGATATTTAAAAAGTTCACTCTTAATAACAAGATTGAATTTATGCTACAAGGTACTGGAAATTTCCAAGCACAAATTTTATGATGAAATTATAGATAATATTTAGAGAAAAATGTGGTTTTTTGGGAGAGACCACTCAAGCACACTGATGCAGGTTGATGAGAATATGGATTTATAAGGGATTCAGCTAGAGTCTACTAATGAATCCATTATTATATTAAAGAGAGTTGAAGCTGAAAATGGGTTACTTTTGAGGGTGGAGAGGTCATTGTATTGGCTGAAAATGTTGTTGTGAATAGCACTACTCAAAAAGGTGTTAAGCAGCTTACAATCACATGAGGATGAGGAATCGATCTTCACTCTTAGAAGCCATTATTTATGCACACACTAGGCTAGAGCCAATGTAGATACTATAGTGAAGATTAGGGAATGAGAGACTCCATGTACTTCATTTCTTGATCATGGTTCTAAAATAAATGTTATGACATGCAATTTATGTGAGAATGATTGTTGTCTAGTCATCCTCTGGGGCATACAGGATAGGTTCTCAAGTTTACTTCCATCCATCAAACACACCATCTTCATCAACCATCTCCACATCCAACTCATTATCATCAACTCTAGAACCATCGCCACAATCATCATGTATATCTTCATCATGATGACTAAAAACATCACATAGAATATCACCAAATCCACAAGAAACATCAAGGCCCTCCTCACAAACCAAGGAGTCCAAATCAATATCTTCATCATCACAAAAGGCACTTGTAATTCCCATATCACCGCAAGATGGAATAGACTCCTTGAAGCCCTCTCCCTCTTCTTTGTCACTACCGATGGTAGTAATACTTGCAAGAAAAAAACAATATTTCTCCATATAGGAAAGGAATCATCCATTGATGTACATCCTTTCCTCTCATCTACATACATGCATGTCTTCTCTTTAATATTTTTATCACTACTTTTTTGCCATACCCCAATGCCAAATCATGTACTTTTTGCCACATTAGATACAATACATATTTGTAATCCTCATAATAGCATCCCATCTCCCTAATCTCATTGAGTTGCAAACTAGTACAATCCTTGAAACTTCCTACATATCTAATCACTCATACCAAAACCTACAGGATGAATAAAGAAGAAACTCTGTATAAACAATGAGAGGCTTTCCCAACAAGTGATAACATCATCTAGTCTACATCTAATCACTTCCAAGGCATAACCTTTGAATCCTTGCAAAGAAAAACCCACCTTTGCTTCATCATCCACCACAATATGAAACCTTTGCATGCACTCTTTCAACACACTCATCCCAAGCATTAACATCTTCATTGAATCTCTCATGTAGTTGATGTAGATATTGGTTGAAGAATGCAGGCTACCAATAGCTTATCTACTTTAATAGTACCTTCCTTGCCTGTGTGCAAATGCGATACATTTTCTCAATGATCTCCTAAGCATCTTTACATGTGGTAGCCTTCTTGATATATAGGATCAATGTCTCTAAAATGCATGTGTGTGTGTGTGTGTGTGTGTGTGTGTGTGTGTGTGTGTGTGTGTGTGTGTGTGTGTGTGTGTGTGTGTGTGTGTGTGTGTGTGTGTGTGTGTGTGTGTGTGTGTGTGTGTGTGTGTGTGTGTGTGTGTGTGTGTGTGTGTGTGTGTGTGTGTGTGTGTGTGTGTGTGTGTGTGTGTGTGTGTGTGTGTGTGTGTGTGTGTGTGTGTGTGTGTGTGTGTGTGTGTGTGTGTGTGTGTGTGTGTGTGTGTGTGTGTGTGTGTGTGTGTGTGTGTGTGTGTGTGTGTGTGTGTGTGTGTGTGTGTGTGTGTGTGTGTGTGTGTGTGTGTGTTCCTCTATCGACTCTTCAGGCTCTAAACAAGAACTCAAAAATCACATAAAAACCACCCTTTCCTTCAAAATAGCTAGTTTCATACAGTGTGAACCCAATGTCTATGAACTAGTTTGGAGAATAACTAGCTCAAGTCTTTTCCTAGTGTGAAAAGAGCCTTCAAAATAACCAAGAGTTCAAGAGCTCCAATCTGAACACCGATAGGAGAAACCAATTCAATGGTTTGAGAGTAAAAACGGTTTAGTTGGAAAGGGGTTAATAAAGCCTTATGATAAGGCTTCTTTTGAAAAACTTGTCGACCTATTTGCGCTGTTTTTTGGCAATGCCATTTCCATGAGGCATCCATGCTACGTTCAATAAATTCAATCTGGATGAGGACATATTCAAGTCTTATACAATGAGATTCAATCCTTGAAGCTCTACCATAGCCACTACACATTGATTCAAACAATCTCTTCTTTCTCTTCACTATCTGTGTCAATAAACCCCTTGCTTCACAACAAGCAAGCTTTGTGCTTCTCTAGCAAGCTAGCCCTAAGCTTCTTCCCTATAAGTAGAGCCCTTGCTCAAGCTAGACAACTACCCTTAAGCTTCTAGCATCCAAATGAACCAAATTTGGAAAAATTGATCAAAGTCTTCTTGTCATATATCGATTTGTAGCCTTCCATGGCTTCTAAAATGCATTCAACGTAGCAATAATATCCCAAAATTAGAGCTCCAATGGCACTTCAAATACATGTACTTGCTTTGGGTGGATTAGACAAGAAGTTGTGTCTAATTTAATGGTAGACATCAAGTTTTCAATTCAATGTAAACCTCGATTCATCACACTCCTCAATCTGATGCTTGACTCTTGCACTCCTGCTCTAATACCAATTGAAATGATTTGATTTAGATATAGAATAGAAGGGAGATGGCATAAGGTATGGAGGCTTAATCCATCTTCTTCATCTTTGTCTTGATTCTTCTCTACTTTCCATCATCAAGAGCATACACATAAAGTTTCTCTCAATGTGATAGATACCTTTGGACTTTAAAGTCACTTTACACATGGCCTCACATTTTCCTATTTACAATTGCATGGATTGTCATATGCATGGTTATGGGATTTTAAGGAAAAAACCTAAAATAGAGGAAAATTTTATGCAAAGTTATTGAATTAGCTTCATAAATTATATTGGATGTAACAAGTGGGATACATAAAAACTAGGGGTTAGACACCCAGTCACACTAAGACTGGGATATATAAGGTGTAAGAGTCCTAAATTAGGGAAACCAGTGATTATCAAGAACATACTCTTCACCTTCATCTTCAGCTTCGATGGCTTCCTCCTTCTTTCTCTCCTCTTTTTATGTCTTTCTCTCTCCTCTTCTATTCTTCTCTTCTCTTCTTCTTGTTCTCTTTCTCTCTCTTTAGCTCTTCTCCTCTCTTCTCTCAACTTCATTCATTATAAGTGGTATCAAAGCTTTAGGCTTTGGTCCTTTTCTTCTTTCCCCTTTCTCGCTTTCCAAATTTTAAAAACTCTAGTTACTCAGGTTACTTGTGCATATACAACAAGAAGGACTACAATTAATCTCAACCTTTTGAAGCAACTAAGAGCTATGGCTAGAGACTCATACATATTTGTAGGTAAAATGGCTAAACCAGAAAGTCGTCACTTATTTTAATGCAAATTTTAGGGGTTCTTGGCCAAGTTTAGAGACCCAAGAGTTGAAAGAGGGCAATCCAATTACTTTTTGCCTCAGTCCTCCTTCTCTTTCTTCTCCTACAAGCTCCCATGTGGCTGCCTGCCACAAAAAACTCCAAGATCTTACTTGAGGCTGCTCCACAGCATCATCTAGTCAAGGAACCTTATTCTTGACCCTGACAGCTCTAGATCAACCAATGGAGTGGGGGGTTGTTGCCTAGAAGGCCTATAGAGGGTAGCCCCCGTAATTTTCACCGCATTTTACACTAGCTGCCCTGCCTACTCTAGCCCTCCTGCCTTCTCCCTTCTGCTGCCCTCTAGCACTCTTGCCACTCCATGGCACTTTCTCATCACTCCTCTCTCTCCCCTTTTGGCACTCTTTGCCCTAGAACCAATTGGCCCTCTTGGCACTCTTTGCCCTGGAACCAATTGACAAGATGTGGACAGTTTGGGTAGCCATGGATTCTTCAACAGAAGCTATCTCAAACCATTGAAACTCAGTCCAACCCCTCCTATCTTTGAGAGCTCAGTCCCCCACAAGCCCCCTCAGCCCCCTCTAAATTACCTCTTTTATTGGAATTGAAGACATGGAGCTCAGCATGTAGAGAGCTTTGTGGGCAACCATGAAAGCTCCATTTGAATCTTTCCATCCTTGAAGTTCAAGCTTGAGAACAAGCATGCAAGCCCTGATCATCAATGGAAGCAGATGAATGTTGATGTCTTCTTCCATGGGAATGTCCCAACTAACTAGGCTTGCTTGATGGAGCAAATAGGCATCATGATGGGCTATGCTTCAACCGTCTTCCCCAAGCACAAGCACTGAAGAGGTATGTCAATCTAATCTTAATCTCTCATATTTATCCACTTGTTGAGCTTAATCCCTTGTTGGAGAGATTAAAGATTACATAGGCTTTATTACTTCAATCCCTCTTGTATGCATGCATCTACTGAAAGTCAATATTCCCCTTTACTTCCTAATGCATCATAACTAATCATGAATCAATTGTATTGGCTGACATTAACACCCCTCTTTGTCTTGTGTGCCTTGTATAAGCCTCAAAGTGAGTAATAGCCTTTGTAAATGGATAAGAAGTAGCCAATGAGTCACTGGAATGCCGTAACCCCTATCCAAGCCTTTATTCATTCTTGCATCTCATGAAAGGACCCAATGTTTCCTTTCCAATGCATCTCATGCTAATTGCTTAATAAAAATGTATACCACGTATACTCTAGCTTGAGGAAAAAGGCCAATGCTAGGCAAGGTGGTAAGACAAGAGAGAGGTGACTCTTCCTTACCACTTAAGACCCTGAAGGGGTGCACAACTTGGCTAGGGGGAACTTTCCCACCTCTCGGTGATTCGGAGCCCACTGATACTTGTATGCAGGTGTAGGTACTCTCCCATGATCAACCCCTCTCCTAATGCAATGATCCCCCTTAGACACCCTTTCAGTGCTAATGGCACCCACATATAACACTTGAAGTGCATGTAGTCAGAAGAGATGTATGGCATTTAACTTCACTTATGCATTGATGATAAAGAAGATGAATATGCAGTGATGCTTGGGATAGTGATCAGTATGCTATTCATGTTGTTGCTCTAGACTCTCAACATATGACTCATCCATATAATGCTTTTGCACTAATGGATAGAAAGTGCTTTTGGTCACATTCAAGCAAGATAGTCATAAATATCCTATTACATAAAATTCTCTATTGCATCTAGGAGTAAACCTTATAGCTCATTTCAAAGAGTGATTTGTCCTCTCCATTTTAAATAAAAAATCTCCCCAATTGAAGCTACATTTGGAAAGTTATGCCCATTTATGTACACTAGGGTCACTATGGATAGGGTGCATACTGCTCCAAGACAGACACAGATATCCCACTGCAAAATATTTTGATAATTTTTTGTCACAAGATTAATAGCTTATCCTGAAGAGGTCTTTTCCCCCTCTGATTTGAATCAAAAATCTCACCAATTGGAGTTTCCTACAAAAAGTTACACCCCATTTACCGATAGCAAGTCCTGTGGACTACATCTAGATGGCTAGCCAGAAAGGCAAAAGTAAGGTCCATGAAGAACTCCAAAGGGAGATTCCAGATTCCAAGACCTCCATGAATGATGAACCAATATTTACATGAGATTACGATGGTGATATGCAAGAGGAAATGCCTGATATATTGATCCATACAACGTAATCAACCACACCCTTTATCAGCACGAGCTTCGTCACATGGAATGGCATAGTGACATGGTCACCAACCACCTCCAAATGATGTCCAAGTTTGATGAAGAAATTAAGAAAATTGCCCCCTCAAACTTGAGGACTCAACAAACCTTAGAGCAGCTCACCACTCTTGTTACTTAGCTAGCTATAGCTTCATCCCAAAAGAAGGCAAAAGACTCTAGGCACGAATCTAGATGTCCACCACCTCAAGAGCCATTTCATAGTCCACACGTCATACTTGGTACCAAGGGAATCCCCTCTTCTACGTATGAGATTGGTGAACCCTCTCATGTGCATGATGAGCCTCTGTTAAGCTCCCCCTTCAACCATGTAGCTAACACCCCACTGAGGCCCTCTCCCACCCTTCGTATAAATTCCCCCACTCTCCCTAGGAGCCCCTATGCAACCTATATGAATCAGCCCCATCATGGAAAATATGGTACCAATGGCCAGCATGGCAATCATGGGAAGTATGGTTATAATGGACAACATGGGATAAATGTACCACATGGTATGTATGGGCAACAAGGTATGTATGGACATCATGGGATGTATGGAAAACAAGGGTTTCATGGGCAACAAGGCCCTCATGATCTACGTGACAAGATTATCCTCACTAAGTACAATGGGCAATCTTCCTCACCATCAAACTTGGAGGAATGGACGTCCAAGTTGGAGCCCTATTTCAATATCTACCCCTGCACTAATGATCAAAAAATTATCTTTGCTTCTCTCCACTTGGAAGGATTTTCCCACACATGGTGGTACTATATCAATCAAGAGAAACATCAATTCATTGACTGGGAAAAATTTTTAATGCATATGGTCCAAGTATTTGTGTCCCCTATGTGGAAAAAGAGCAATTGGCAAGACAATGGTACACTCTTGACCAACGTAATCTCACTATATGTGAGTACACAAATCAATTTATGAAGTTGACCATGTATGTGGAGAGCATTAGCAATGATGATGCTAAATTTCACAAGTATATCTATGTCTACCACACTATTTAAAGCAATTGAATTGGCTAAGAGATATGCAAGGAAGTACTGTAAGAATAAATATTTTCAGAAAGGTTCTGGATAGCCCCACATCCCTTCAAGATCAGCCCCATATGGAGGTGGTTTTTGAGGCACTTCTATGCCTAATAACAGCCCCTGAATACCCACTTACCCCACTTTCCATGTTGAACGAAAACATTGCACTTTTGGGACAACATTTGAATCTAATGCTGAGAATAAGTATGCTGAAAATAAACAATCCACTGCATCACCTTCCCATGGCTCCTAGTGGGCAATGCTTCATTTCTCTCGATGTTGTGAAGGAATGGAAGGAAAAAGGCATATGCTTTAAATGTGGGGATAAGTACATTGCTGACCATGCCTCCAAGTTCCCTTACAAGATAGCTAAGATGAAGGTCCATAGCATGTATGTCATGGAAGATTGGCACAATGATGAGGATGACCTACCCACTGACCATATTGAACATGTTGGGGATGTGGATCATGAGCAATTCTATGACCAAAAGGATGGGTTTTCTTTTGGCCTAAGTGGCTATCCATCATAGATACTTGATCTGACATCCCACCTGCCTACCACTTCCCTTTACTCCATCTCCTTGGACACTTGGACATGCTCTCAAAGCCCCATCACCCTACGCATTAAAGGAAGTATACATGGGAAGCATGTCTTCATCCTTGTGGATAGTGGTAGCACTCACAGTTTTGTTAATAAATCAACCATTGACCGGTTGAAATGCACGCCTATGGAATTACACCACCCCTTGAAGGTCCAAGTAGCAAACGGAGAAGAAGAAGTCAGTACACATGTATGTCTTGTAGTCCCCTTATGCTTGGCTAAAAATTATATATGGGCCCCATTGATGTTGTCTCGGGTTGTGATTGGCTGGAAAAATTGGGAAAATTTGCTATGTACTTCTCTCAACTCTACATGGAGTTTGTGATGCATGGACAGCTCATCCACCTAGAGGGAATTCAAGATCATGCTGATTTTTAGCTCATTACAGCAAAGCAACTCAAATGGGAGTTTAAGAAATGCTCACAAATATTTGTCTTGCAATTGACTAAGGACAATTTAGGTTAGCCCTCTGAATTATTTAATGATTCATCCTTGGAGGCCTTACTTGAGGAGTACAATGATCTATTTCAAATGCCTACAACCCTTTCTCCTACTAAGTGGACCATCCACTTCATTTAGAGCCCCATTCCAAGCCAGCAAACAAGCCACCTTACAGACTCTCCAAGTGTCAGCGTGAAGAGGTTGCAAAGCAATTCAAGGAGCTGTTGGAGATGGGTTTCATTGAATTGAGTTCTTCCCCTTATGCATCTCCTGTCCTATTAGTCAAGAAGAAAGATGTCTCTTTCCACATGTGCATCGACTATAGAGACTTGAAAAAAATCACAGTGAAGAATCACTACCCCATCCCATGGATTGACAAATTGTTGGATGAGTTGAAAGGGGCATTCTTTTTCACAAAGATTGACTTATGCTCTGGCCGCCACAATTAGATTCGTATGAGGGAGGGAGATGAGATCAAAATGACCTTCAGGACTGATCATGGGCTTTATCATTATCTAATTATGCCTTTTGGGTTGACTAATTCCCCCACCACATTTTAGAGCCTCATGAACAAAATACTTCAACCCTTTCTATTCAATTTTGTGCTCGTTTTGACGATATCCTCATTTACAACAAGTCACCAGACATATTGAGACAGCATTGACTCTTTGCTAAGGAGAGCAAATTCACCTTCATATAGACATATGTGGAGTACTTGGGACACATTGTGAGTAGAAATGGCATACATGCTAACCCAAAGAAGGTGTAATGTGTTAGGGACTGGCCCACTTCATCCACCACCACTTCATTGCATGGCTTCCTTGGTCTTTCTTCATTCTATAGATGCTTCATTAAGCACTATGCTACCACTGCAACACCTTTGACTCTGACTGATTAAAAAATAAATTATTCTTTTGGAATGCCACTATTGATCATAGCTTCAAGTAGTTAAGGACATGCTCACTTCCACCCTATTTACCATTCATTGTGATGCCAGTGGGGCAAGGGTATTGATGGAGTATTACTACAAGATCACGGTGTGATTGCATTTGAGAACCACAAGCTTCATGAAAAGGAGATGCTGATATATGACCAAGAGATGTTGGCCATCCTCCATGCTATCACAAAATGACACCACTATTTGTATGGCAGTCGCTTCCAAGTAAAAAGTGACCACCGAGTCCTCCAAAACTTCTTGGCGCAGTCCACTCTGACTCCTAAGCAAAGGAGATGGGTGGCAACATTACAAAACTATGACTTTGACATTTCTCACACTCAAGGAAAAGATAATATCGTGATTGATTCACTCTCTCGAATATGGGCACGCAGAGTATCATCTATTTTAGAGTTACATAGTGATTGGATTGAAGATCTTCAAGGAGCTTATTTGCTAGATGATCACTTTAGCCACATCTTCCAAAAATTACAGCATGGGGTCATGGTTGAAAACTCCCAATATCAACTCAAGCGTGGCCTTATTTGGTCCCACAACAAGATCATCATCACATGCACTTCCCCCTTCACATAGAAGATCATGGAAGAGATGCATTCTTGCCCCACTACTGGTCACTTGGGTGTTTTCAAAACATATGACATGATTGCCAAGATCTTTCATTGGAAAGGCTTATGGAGGGATATCAAGGACTTTCTGACCAAATGTATTCCATGCCAATAGAACAAGGAAAATACACTCAAGCTTGCTAGCCTCTTTCAGCCCCTCCCTATTCCTGAAGGGAAATGGACTCATATGACAATGGACTTCATCACTAACCTCCTCGTGACAAGAAAGGGTGGAACAGTATATATGTGGTAGTTTTTTATAAAATCCGAGATACACGCTCAACTTTCTTATATACTTAAAATATATATGGCAAATATTATGTTGGCACAGAGGGAGAATAGATGAGAGAAAAGAAAGATGTAGAGAGAGAGGTAGAGAAATTGGCAACACACTAGGGACTGGAAGATGGCCAGTCCCCCCCTTTAGGAGTTATATAATTGACAAGGAGCAAGCTCCTCTGTTACACATAAGCCAGTTCTTACTTGTAGATCTTGAAAACAAGATCACGATTCCTTGCACAGTATACAACCGGCTAACACTTACACAACTTGGAAGTTGGCACCTTTTGATCCTTCTTGAGTCTCCTTCTCTCCTACACAATATGTGTAGGGCTTTCCTCTTGGCGCTTGATTTCAGCAAAGCTTCTGCAGCACTTGCACCTTCTCTTCTCCTCTTGGAACTTGATTTCAGTAGGTCTTCTACAACACTTGATTTTAGCAGGGCTTCCGCAGCACTTTAACCTTCTCTTCTCCTCTTGGAACTTGCAAAGTGATGCTTCCTTTACCCCTCCCTTACACCCAAACAAAGCCTTCTCTTTTATAGGCTTTCAAGAGCTTCTCTTCTTGGAGAGAGAGTTGAGTTATTCTTCATGCAAGATGTGGTTGTTCCACTCTGCAGCACTAATTTTGAGATATCTCTTTGTGCGTTGTTTGGATGAAAAAATGTCAAACACAAAAGTTGTAGATCTAATGTTTTTGATAGCCCTCGCGACCCATTTTTAGATATCGTTTTTCTATTGCAAGATATTTTAAAAATGGATTTTTTTTTAAAAACTGATTTTTAAACTGTACTCTTAACTTGTGGTCCATGCAACCACTTTGCATCATAGATAAGGAGAGTTCATTAGATTGCCTTGGGCCTCAACCTTAAGATTGAATTCTATATAAAAGCTTGTGTCATTTTAGACCTTAGAAAGAGACAATCACTTCTCTCCTCACTTCTAGAGGATCGCGTCTCTCATCTTTCTTAATGAAAGAAAAGACCTTAAGCCTTGACTTGTAGGGGAGAGGATGACCCCAAATGAATGCAATGCTCATTACACACAAGTAAACATTCCCAGGCGTCCCTAGATGCACACATAAATACATAACACAATGCTAATGCACTTCCTCTTCTAAGAACTCAATCCATCTTCATTTATGTGTAACTCCTTGGTTCTTGTGTATACTCTTACACTTGGCAGACACTTCTTTCCCCCTTCATAACTTGTACTGTCTATACCAAATATCCCCATCACAATGCTTTGATCACCCCATTAAGTGACACACTAGGAATACTGGTCTCTAAATGGTCTCATGGCCATGCTAGATCATCATCAACACTTAAAGAAAAATGAGTCACTAATTTATTGACATGAATTTATTAAATAGAGAATGCGTAATAAGCAATCAATTTAGTGACATAGTTGATCGCCTCATCAATATAAAGTACTATCTTCTAAAGTGTTCATATTGTGCTAAAGGTTGTGTTCATGAATTGTGTGGAGTGGGATAATAAAATGAAATAATTTCTATGCATCAAACAATGTGGTAGCATGTTATTCTTAATTAAATCACTAAAACAAACCATGTCAAGGAAAGTGGGAGGCCTCAGTCATGATGATTGATTGCCTATGATTTGATGGACCTAATAATTCACATTGTTTTTCTAAACACTAGATAGAGTTGCTACAATGTGACCCTCCAAATGTGGTGTAATATCTCCGCATAATAAAAGTTAGTTGGTTGGTTTGTAAGTTAGTTAGTCAATTAATAAGTTAGTAAGATTACTAACTAAAGACTAACTAAGGTAAAAACTAACTAACATTAATTATTGATAGTTTTTATTTAATTTAAATTATTTTATTTAGAAAAATCAAGAGTCGTAAATTTGATATTTTTCTCGAATTAGCAAAGACCGTAGCTACCCTTCACGTAAATTACAACGTGAACGAGTCTTATGAGTTATATTAATCACTAAGTTCATGTGTATAGTTTGGAAGGTCCAAAAACATTGGATTTTGGGCAAAGCTAGTATATTTTAGATATTTTAGATATTATCCTAAAAGAAAAAGATATGGAGATTTTTAGAACTGGATGTCATTTAAAAGAAAAGACAAGTGATATTTTAGTTAGTTTGAAGATTTTATAAAAAGAAAAATAAAGAAAAGTGACTGGCGAAATCGCGCGCGCCGCGATCGCAGTTTACAGGCAGTAGACAGCACTTCGAACAGAGAAAAGAAGAAGGAGTGAACTGAGAGCTTTCTAATCAAGTGTCTTGGAGTTTTACCCCCCTTTCGGAGCCAATGGAACCATCAGATTTATGATCTGAGCATCAGATCACTGATCTTTCCAAGATCCCCCTCCATAAAGAGCTCTATTTCTCAACCACAAGCCCTCTTCTCTAATTCACTATAAATATGAGACATGGGAGAGGCATAAGAAATCATAAGGAGACCCCGAGAGGCTGCGAGAGAGAAGAAGAGAGAAGAAAGAATACTCCTTCAAGAGGTTGCGAGAAGCTAGCGAGAGAGAGAGAGAGAGAGAGAGAGAGAGAGAGAGAGAGAGAGAGAGAGAGAGTCACCCCGAGAGGCTGCAAGGAAGAGAATTAGCTCAATTCCTTCTATCTCGATTCTCGACTTAACCATCTTCTCTTACGCTCTCCCATCTTGAATCTATTCTACCTTCTTAAATCTTTTGAGTCTACCCGCGGACGATGGCCTCCAAGCGAAGAATGTCGCGTGCGGATGACAATCCTGCAACCAGCAATAAGGCTCCGAGCAAAGGCATCACCGTCAATCCAACTGCGGTTCCGATTGTAAGTAATGTATTTTCAATTTGATAGATGCTTGCTTTGATTCTTGTATGAGATACGTTAGGCCTCATACTATTGCACGAGTATAGGTCATGGGAAAAGATAAATTTCATCTCGCTTACTCGGAAGATGGAGTTTGTGAAGTGCATATATCAAGGGAAGATAATTGCACCTAGTTACATATGACTTATTTGCTAGTAGAGCCAAATTACAAGGAAGAATTAGTCAAGCGATATGAATGGCATAGTCGTCAAAAGAACGACATTAAAAGATTGGGCATACAAGTGCTAGATTAAAGTATAGTCAAGGGTTATAGATAGCATAATCGCTAAAAGAATATGACATTAAGAATTATGAATGGAGAAGTACTAGTTTAGAGTTTAGATACTTCAAAAGTACTTAGCCTAACAGGCCAAATACTAAGAAAAACTAGATTCTAGGTCAATGCGAGGCCTATTGGAGTCTAATTACTTGAGATCATCTCACACTTATCTTATCAAGTATCTATATGTTATGCTTATAACATGTTTGATATATGAGGATAAATTTCTATTTGCCTCATGACTTGACTAAGAGCTAGTACAAGAAATTAATCATAAGGGTTAAAACTAAGATATCTTGAGATCCGTCCGATAACGATGACTTTTGCTAATCCAAACTTAGGGTTGGGTTATCAATCAAGGTAAGTGACCTATAGAACTTACATCATGAATAGTGTTTGAACCCTTAACATATACCCTAGCCGAAGGAAGGAAGTGTTAAGAATATTTTTGCATAATATTGCTCTTAGATCCCAAGGGAAAGAGCAATTATGCAATGGGAAATATTATTTCATCTACTCTTGCATTGTTTTGGAAAGAATGCAATTGGTTTTGTTGGTTGATCAAACAATATCCTAAATGCTTTTACATTCAACTGGTTGTTAGTTGTTGTTTGGATGATTATTCCAAGTGCTTATGATTTATGGTAAATGCATGGCAAGGGTCTGTGATGACAAGTCGCCATGGGATTAAAGGAATGTTTTCTTAGAAAATGATATTAGGCTGAATGCCTTGTTTGTGCTTGATTCCTAAAGGATTTAATTAAGGAAGGATATATTGTACGGGTGGATCACCTCCATGGTCGCACCGCGTATTAACCCGAAAAGGGCACTGCTCGATTCATGGGCCGAAGGTCGAGTGGTGAAAAGGCCAACCACGGGAATGATGTTTCGCTCCTAGACAGCTTGTGGGTCAGTTGGAGCTCTGGACACCCCTTGCTAGGTCAAGAATGGAGTTGAAGACCTCCATGGCCCCCAACATCTGGGCATGTTGGGAGATCCTATTCTAGATAAAGGATTGAGTTTTGGTGCCATGTGAATTGGACCAGTTACTTCTGCAGGGCAGAAGGGATACTTCTATTGGACAGAAGCGAAACATAATTTCTCCTGTATGGGCGGAAGACAAAGATTAACTTGAAGATAAGTTAAGGAACTTGTTTGATCTTGTTTGTCAATAGATTTCTTTGCTCTGTTTTCGTGTCTGTGCTATAATTTACGCGAACGAACCTTGTTCCCTAAAAGGTTTAATTAATGAAGCTGATTTTAAGTGTCACACATAAATGTGGTAGGACCTAATTAGAAAACTAAAGCTATTAAGGGAAGCGGGTGGGTGGAACCCCCGACGGGTCCGTCCTATGGCATGGTGGTCCCAGAGAACTGGGAGGCTTCTCACAAGTTTTTATCGTCATTCGACCTTTAGATATTGTTAGGTTAGAACCCGATTCATGCCGTTTTAGGGGACCGGAATGGGACTATGCCCTATGGGCAGAGAGGTTGAGCAACGCATCCCTCTCGTTTCCCATTCTCTTTGAACCAAGTGCGGCATAGATCTGCTTCGGGTTGGGTATCTCTGTGTAAAGTAGGATGTCCAATACCCGATGCTAGAATGCTAACAGGAGACCTTGACAACTAGGAACCCAAATTTCAGGTCGATCCTAGTGGGTTCGGTCGTGAACGTTCCGTTGCGAGGCGGATTCGGGAAACCCTAGGCGACAAAACTCGGAACATTCCTTGGGAGTGCCGGGCAGCGACGCTTAGATTTGTTTCTCGATAGACCGCTAAAAGAGTGCCTGGAAAGCCGATGGGCGGGCTCCTCACATGTGGCAGGATAGTTACCGAGCTCAACATTATTTTTGAGGGCCAATGTGCGACTATGCCTTAGGGGTAAATGGATTGATGTTCAATCCTCTCCCATTTCTTAGTGTTATTGAACCAAGTCTGGTGTTAGCCCTACTTCACCTCTAATTGGTTGCAAAGTAACTTTCTTAGGTGTTAGGGGTGACACATCCATGCTTTCCTGTGAAGTAGAACCGAGATTTCCATGTTCAAATAAGTCCAATGTTTTCTAGGGGGAGGTTGGGTAGTGATTTGCATGGACTCCAATTTTGATCAACTACTATAGGACTCCTCTGGGTTAAGGACACACCTCACATCTCCCAATTAAAACAAAAGGACCAATTTACCCTTGAACTTAAGAGAAGGTGGAAACTAAATTTTCCCTTCTATCAATGGCACTACAAATTTGCACTTGTATAGAAGGATTGAATATTTACATGATTACTCAAACTTTTATGTAAATGGGATATGTGATTGCCTTGTTAACAATTTTATACGAATTACTATTTACTCTTCAATAGGTTAAAGCTTACTTGATAATTGGCAAAGGACTGATAAGTTTTTAAAAATTTTTGTGTGGCCCAGTCATGCCTTATTAGGACCCCTACTAACTTTTCAAAGGCCTATATAATAGTCATATGGAGCTAGGTAAATATCATCACTTTTCTTTTTGATAACTCCCCCCTCTCTCTCTCTCTCTCTCTCTCTCTCCCTCCCTCCCTCCCTCCCTCCCTCCCTCTCTCTCTCTCTCTCTCTCTCTCTCTCTCTCTCTCTCTCTCTCTCTCTCTCTCTCTCTCGTTGTGTGGTGTGTGTGGAAGGGGAGATCTACCAATTGGCATGTGTGTGTAGTGTGTGTGAAAGGGGAGCTCTACCAATTAGCATGTGTCATAAATTTGGCAAAAGCATGTAATAAGAGGCAATCTTTTCCTATTAGTTAGTATGCATGCATGACTATGTTTTTATGTACAAATATGTGTTTTACATACAGCCTATCTATCCTCTCTAGCCTTGGCCTCACATTCCTAATTTCTCTCCTAATTATAATCCTAATTAGGAACATTTTAAAGGATTTTTCTTATTCTAATTAATAATTTATAAAAGAATTTTTAATCATATTTTAAGCTTAATAATGTTATTTAATAATCTATTTTTTAAAAAACATAATCATCATAATTTTTATAATACTATTAATATTTATCTTTATTTAAATACTAATTTTTTAATATATTATTATTAAAGTTATAATTATATATATACTATTGAATAACATTAATTCAAAAATTAGATATAGAAAAACCACAATTAGATTCTCTCTCTCTCTCTCTCTCTCTCTCTCTCTCTCTCTCTCTCTCTCTCTCTCTCTCTCTCTCTCTCTCTCTCTCTCTCTCTCTCTCTCTCTCTCTCGTGTGGCGTGTGTGGAAGGCGAGGGCTGTCACTTTTGGCATGTGTCATGAATTCATGAGTTGAAATATTTTCCTATCACTTAGTATACGTGCACAAGCATGTGTGTATGTGCATATGCATATACATACATGGAATCTGCCAAACAGTTCGGGCTAGATCCCGAAGCAATGATGAAAGAGCCATTCAATATACATAACATGATGACTGATAAGGTAATTCTTTTCTAATGCTCACTATGTGTATGCATGCACACTTCCCATGCATGTGCATTTTCTCTCTCTTGCTCTCTCACTCACTCGCTCTCATGCTCTCTCTTCATGATCGAGTACAAGGTGTGTATGCCAGCTATACAGTGAGGAGAGTTCTAAAATACACATGAGATCATAAAGAGTACTTAAGAAACTAAAGCAAGAATGAGAAGAACCTTCTCGGTAAAGACAAGCTTGAGTTACAAAATATTTCATACTTATGTAAATACAAAGTTAAAATTAGTTTAAAAAGCTTCAGAGATATAACAAGCTCATTGGTTCATTATTATTTTGGGGACGTATTGAAAGTGCCCCCAAGGATAATTGCTTTTACAAATGATAATTTTCTCCTTCTCAAATAATTTTATTTAACAAAATTGATGGTATGCATATAGTTTTGCAAGGTGAAATGTCAAGCCCACTTTTACAAGCACCTTTAATCCTCAATGTAGACAATTAATATCATTTTATGTATAAGAAGATGAAAATGGGCATTGCCTTATATCTTAGTGGACTCTATGCATATCATCAATTCTTTTTCATAAAAAGTTTTGAAAAGATAAAAATTATAGTTTATAAATTCATTTATCCTTGTGAGTGTATTCAATACGTCATTTGAATAATTGTGAATAGATGGACCCAGCAATATCTTTGAAGAAATTTATACCACAATTGAATTTATGATTATACAAGAATAAATCCTTTTGTAGTAAAAATCATATATTTTCTTAGAAAGTTATTTTGGTTCTTCCTTCAACTTCTTGAATATTCATTATACTATCTTCTCTATTTTCAAACTCTTCTCACTAGATACAAAATATCCACGATCACTCAAGCACAGAGATAAAAAAGATGTAATGAGAAATGTGGAGATGCCTCTACAAAGGTATTAATCCTTGAGAAACAAACTATGAAACAAATAAACAAGAAAATAAGCAATATGAAATTGTATTGAATTAAGAAAAATATTAGTAAAAAATATTTCTTATGAATAATGATTAGTGAAATAATAATAATAAATAATGATTAGAAAATGATTAATAATAATTTAATGATCAATAATAATTAATAGTTCATACCTATAACTAATAATTACTCATTAATATTTTTTTATGTCATGGACACTAAGAAACCTAATATCTTTTAGAAACTTCTAGACTTTATAGAAAATTTCTAGAAGATTCCAAGAAGGATCTAGTCTTGTGTCAAGATCTTGTCTTGTATCAATCTTCTATTAAGAAATGTATAATTGTTCTTCATTGTTTTGTAATAAAGAATGAGATTGTTCTTCTTCAAGTTATGCTCTTGTAGGTTGTGAGGAAACAAGAAACCAATGTTGAGCCTATATAGATTGATTCAACTCAAGTCAAGCCATTTTGTTAGCTCAAGTGAAGCAATGAAGACATGCTCTTGGATTGTGTGTATATTGTGAAGGACTTGGACATATAACTAAAAATATGAAGCTATATAGTGATTAGAAATCAACAATGAAAATCGAATGCATTGTCTCAATGCTCCCATCTTGCATCTAAAAAAGGAGTTATCATTTTTGACAAATGTAAACTTCGAAAAGAAAAGGGACATAAAATTGAAAAAAAAGAAAGTTATATTATTTTTTATTGAGTTACACTACAAGGAAATGGGGATATAGCTTCAAGAACATTCTACATATGCTTCGTTGTTTTTTTTTTTTAAGCACCACTATAAAAAAACACTTGTGCTTTTTCAAGGTGTTTTATGATTTTTTTTCAGGTTGCTAAAGTATCATATATTACCACTTGGAAATACCATGCTTGAGTCTCTTGATGATGCACGACATGCTTTACGAAAGCTTGCATGGACTACAACATCGTCCATGCATGTGTCAATGATTGCATGCTGTTTCAAGGAGAGTATGGGACTATTCCAAAGTGTGGTGCTCACAAGTATCGACAGGACTTGCAAGGGCAAACCATCCCTCAAAAAGTTCTTAGACACTTTCCACTTATCATGCGTATACATCACATGTTTCATGCATCGAGTATGGTGAGCTTGACAACGTGGCATGCACGCAATAGATCCACAAATGGAGTCTAACAAATATCAGTATATTCATGCGCATGGAGCCACATTGATTCTATCTTTACAAACTTTGCACGAGAGCCAAGGAATCTTTGATTCGATCTTGCTATGGATAGTGTGAACCCATTTGTTCTCCACTCAAGTTCTTACAATGTGTGGCACGTAGTCCTTGTTAACTACAACATCCCGCCATGGCTTTCTACAAAGAAAGGACACCAGATCCTTAGCTTGCTCATTCTTGGATGCTACAACATCAAGAATATGGACATTTATCTCCATCCATTAGTTGATGAACTTAAGATTTTGTGGGAGAAGGGAGCCATGGAAGATATGAGCAAGTGCGATGGTCGACAGTCTGCAATATATGAGCCATTCTCATGTGGACCACGCATGACTTTTGGAGATTTGGGAAGTGCTTAGGTAAGTAGGTTTCCGTTCTTGGTGATATCTAACAGAGCCCATTCACGTTTGTGTTGACTAAATAGGGGTATTGGGACAGGTCTGGTTACCTTAGGTTATCATGCATGTCCATTGTGTGGGCCACAATTAGACTCTCAAAGATCACGAACCATGAAGAAGATGGTATATCAAGGACCTTGCCGGAGGGTCATGAACTAAGGGAAGGTTTTCTTAAACAACCTCCAGCACGAATGAATGCCCAAAGCTAGTATGAGTTGAAAATGGTCCACACGGAATCACATCAAAATGGAATCCACACAGAATCACATCAAAATGGAATGCGTCTCGGTTTTCTATGAGTTGCCGTATTGGACCCACTTACAAATCAACCACTTGTTGGATCCCATGCATATTTTCAAAAATGTGGGCAACCTATTATGGGACCACATCATAGGAAAGAGAGACATTGCAGGGGCACGAATGGATTTGAAGAAGGTAGACAAGATGGAGATGCTTTGGCCACAGTGGCCACAATCAAGCATCGATGGTCACTTGCAACTACCTCGTGCTCCTTGGATTTTTTTCCACTAAAGAAGAGCACATTGTGAAGCAAATTATCAGGTCTATCTGCACCCTGACAAGTATGATGTGTTCTCTCAGATCTACTTTTTTTAAAGACGACCAACTATCATGGCTAAAATCCTATAATTGGCATAAGATATGCTAGGTATCTTTTGGCCTCGATTGTAAGTGTCCTGCGTATTT
Organism: Lygodium microphyllum; assembly: GCF_053477565.2. Lineage (NCBI taxonomy): Eukaryota > Viridiplantae > Streptophyta > Polypodiopsida > Schizaeales > Lygodiaceae > Lygodium > Lygodium microphyllum. The sequence continues at coordinate 7,404,262 of NC_141143.1, read as the reverse complement.
TGCTATTTAGTGTCTAGTCAATGTTCGTAATGCTTCTTCATTTGTGGCAGTTTGTACTACCGATCGCGATCGCGGGATGCCTCACTCCAAAAATATGCAGAGTGATTTACAGGCTGTCGAATTTAGTGTGATAGATCTTATAGAAGGAGATCAAGATATCCTCTATTGAATCTGCAAGGTGGGGAACAATGGAGATAGTTTCTCTTTAAGAAATACCTTCCCATCAACATGCTCATGATACAAACCCACCTCTTGATGCATCTTGTAGATGAAGTGGAGATTGCGGAACCTGTCCATACGTGATGGATATTCTTCTTGGAGCGCTTCATGAAAACCCTGAAAGTCTTTGTGCGACAATGAGCTTAGCCAAAAGGTAGCATGGCTGAAGGTTGGCTGGTGTCGGGAGGCATTAGTGCATATTTCACAGTGGCTACCAACGGTGGATTCGGACAATAGTACACTATGGTCACTAAAGGACGATGATAGACTGACCGGAGATGTGATGGTTTGAAATGGGATAGAAAAAAGGATGAATGCTGCAATGGAAAAGAAAGTGAATCATTTTTGTAGGTTGTACCATGCATCCATGCAGATGTGGCTCACTGGTTACAAGCAAGCCAAGGAAGATTAGGAAGAAGCATGATCAAAATTTCAACATAGTATGCACCATCCCCACTGATTCAATATCTTGAGGGCATGGAGAAGATGCTGCAATTTATGTCTATGGGATGGTTACATGGAGTTTTGATCACAGCTTCTCGCTCACGAAGGGGTGGAGGTCTCTATTAAGGAGTGGGAATTCTCAAGGGGATGTAGTCTAAAGGTGACCACATGTTTTATAAGTTGTTGTATCTAGATTTTATATGTAACAACTAATCTAACTATTTCAATGTATAGTACAAAATATATAGTGTGGCGTGGTCACATGGGTGACATTTCAGCATCAAGCGCATCGACAAAATGCACTCCACAATGGATTGTGGTGTCATGCCAAAGTTCGAGCAAGAGAGCCGATGCCAAGCCACGGATCCAAACACTGTTATAGATGAGATGGAGTATTTTGGAAACTTGCAAAGTGTTATCTCAATGGATTACCATAGCTTCTTCATGATCATATTCGATGTGTAGTGGTTCAAAGTGGTATTGGAAGGAGCCGACGGGGCAACCGTTCAGTGAGGTCCATCTGGATTTCTCGAAATAGATTTCGAGAGAAGATGGATGGAATTGTGTGACACGTTTGTCTTGCCAACCCATTGTGAACAAGTGCATGAACTTTTTTTTTTTAAAGTCACGACACAGATATGTCACAAATGTTGAATCTCTCTTATATGTGATTTTGAATAGGTAATTTTCTATCTAAACCCTCGACAACCTTGATGTGGTATGTTGTGCCTTTAGCTCCTCAAAGTGCGAGAGTGTATGATGAAATCAATGTTCCCAGCATAGATGAGGAGAGTATGCAAGTGGAGGGGTTGATATTGCAAGGGGTGGGAGCGTGTAGAGGAGGCTGAATTGAGTAACGATGACGAAAAGACAAGAGGCCAATAATTCTTTCAGAACGAGGTGGACTTATCGTTTTGTGGTAACTTGTCTATCAACCTTCCAGTGTATGTGGAGTTGTGCCAGGAGATTGACATGGGACCATAGGCTACATCATACTTGTAGTATTCGTCTACTCAATTTGTTGATGAATCACTTATAAGGGTACTCTAGAATATGCATTTTAAGTAGCATCAAGTTTTTCAGAGTTATATTACTATGCTTTGAATCTTTATATTGATTATGCTAACATCATTTTCTAGAAGTGCAGGTGACCTTTGATGATATTTGGAGAGCAGGATGAGTCGAGGGCTGAGCGACAAGGAGTTGCAGGAGATATTCACAAGTGTGTCTCCAGATCAAATGACCCGATTTAGAGATATGACAAACTAGGAGTTGTCTTGAACACCATCATGCCATTCCGTTTGATCTACTTCGGCATACTCTAATACTTTGCCAGTTTCTAGTACACGAGATTGATGCTCTAGACTAGGCCTAGACAAAGGGAGTGGTTCTGGGGGGTGCTGCGGAGATGTGGATGCTGTGAGCCCACGACGGCCTAGTAAGTCAATCATCTTTCTTATCCGTAGTTACTATTTTTTTAAAAATGCATTACGTATGTTGGACTATTCTGTAGTTGTTCATTTTGTAGAGTCCTTTCGATGCTCCTTTGTGTCGCGACGAGCTTTCGAATGGCGAGGATCTATAGGTCGCACTTGGATTCGTGGAGCGCACATCCTCTTCTTATTTGGTCATGTGATTTATGTAGGCATCTTCTATGTATTTTGTTGTTATCATCCTTTGTATCTTTCCATAATTCCATGAGTTTTCATGAGTAATCTTGTACTTATTCTATGTATCAGTCTTGTGGGTTCAAGTATATATTGTGCTCATCTTGATGACCATTGCACACTTAACACATAATCAGTTTGTGGAATATAAATATAGCACATAGTGCTATGTGTTTTTTTTTCTCTGTAACCATCGCTATTAGTGTTGCAATACGCGTCGCAAACCGTCGATATTTGCATCGCTATTTGCGTCACAAAACCGATAAAATTTGCAATGCTAATAATGACAAAAATAGCAATGGTTTTATGGAGATGCTAATATCGATGCATTTAGCAACAATGGGACAATTTTTTTAATGAACAAGTTCATTGCATTAAACGTCGGTACGAGGCATGTATCTTATAGTGTTAGCATATAATGTATACTAAACAATTGATACTTTGAAGTTATAATTTGTATTAGTCAAATTATGGTTAATATAAATAAAAGCTTTGCCTTGTCAGAAAGGTCACAAAATGAGAAAGGTACCCAAGGGACATGGAAAAACACTAATCCTAAATTTATTGTACAAAAAGGATGAAAACTCTGATCATGTGGTGAATGCCTTCATGAGGAAGAGTACGTTAGTTAAGAGTGCAAGAGGGTAAGAGACGTGGAACAAGAAACCATCTGCTTCTTTTCTTCTTACTGATCTCATTGCAAATATCTACTATCCATCATTACTCAATAATGTTACTAGATATAGGTTACAACAAACTAGTAATACATGAAACTATCTATAGAGCAAACAATGAAATAAATAGACATATAAACTATATAATTATTTATGAAATAATCAATTACTTAAATTCTTAATATTTAAAATATAAATTTAGTGTAATATAAGTTAAAAGAATATACACATGTGAATGTTATTCGTATATCATTTTAACAATTACATCCAATACACAAACATTATTCATTTTGATGATAAATTGAAAACTGTGAATGTGAATCATGACACAAAAGAATTATGAAAAAGATAAGTAAACATAAGGTTGATGTGAAAATTGAATGTTTTTACTATTTACACATATACACATGGACACAAGTAAACATGAAAAAATATTTCAAACGTTCATAACTTTAATACCACATAAACATTACAATTATTCACATATCTATATTGATATACTATATGTTTAATTAATATGCAATGTATGTACACAACCTTCCAAGAATAAGCATACCATTAAAATATAAATTACATGCTTAAAATAATTATAAGCAAAGCTAATCAGCTAATCTTGGCCACATTAGGACCTGGGGAGGTCAGTCATCATAAGTATATGTATGTATCACGTGGGTTCAACGAAGGAATTTGAAGAATACCATGTTTTCACATTTTTTACATATAGAAGGGTCCCATATAAAAGGGTCACTTACAAATTAAATAGAAAAGGGTTATTTTTATTAAGAAAAAACTTGTAAATAATGATATTTATAAATAAACCTTGAATGCACGTGATATAGAGGGTATACATATAGTGAATTCCTTGGGGTTTAGGGACAACATAGTCTAAATAGAATCAAATAATACGATGAACTAACATTGCCCAAGATAGGATGTTAGCCCATTAAAAAAAGTTGACACATATTTGATTTCTATTTTCAAAGACATTGGTTCATATCTAGGATACATGCAGCCCATGAAAGGACAAAATACCCAAGATATAAAGCACTTTATGTCCCAATTTTTTTTCAAAAAAAAACTAAGACTAGTAAAAAATCAAGGATTACCTCTTGCTAGAACAAGTAACCTGATATTATTTGCACAAGTTTTGGTTTTTGTTTTCAAGTATCCCTATACAAAGAATGGAATTTGGCTCATTGGAAGATTCTCAAAATCATCCACTCAATGCATGAGATACTCTCAAGGTTGTCTATGGAAGAGTCCTTCAACTAAGAAGAATGTACTCCCTAAGAGACTCAACCAAAAGATGAAAGAGTGAGAAATGAGGTTTGGGTTCTATATATATTGTGGATTTTCTAGCGTTTAGGCTTTCTATGTTATCTACATAGCCCAGCACGCCTAGAGGGAAACGTCAAAACCCCTATGGGCTGATTAACATAACAAGTTTTACCCAATATTAGCATTATTTTTTATGATATTAATTTAAAACCACAGAGTTAATAACATGTTGTTATTACAAGATTGCAAAAGCACAATCATGTCATCATGGTCCTTGCTTGTATGAAAATATGCATACAATCTAAGATTGCTTGCTTCATGTGGATAATCTTGTAAAAGCGCTTTGCACTAGTAATAAAGCCTCTAAGATTGCAATTGGTACTAATCTATGTTCTAGATGTTCCCTTAAATCTAAGATAGTACTTCCTCACCTTTTCATCAACCACAAATCTAGCACGAAGTTTATTAATTTGTATTGCAAGTATTAACCTTTTCATATCACCCCTCTACTCTCAACTAGAAAGAAATTCTTTTGAGAGACATCTACAAATTATCTTTAGAAATCTAGCTTGCTAAGAAGCTTCTAGCTTTGGCATATATGGATTAATATTATTCAAATCTTGCTTAATAATAATATTATCAACCTTGATTTTGGTTCCAAGTTTGAATTTTTGTGGAAGGTCAAAATGGGCAAATGCAACATGAATAAGGAGCACCTCAAATGGGTTGAACAAAAGAATTTATTAATGGAGATCTAGAAGGCACTTTCAACATAGATATAAGTGGTATTTTGATGGATATGTAGCTTAGCCTTAATCACAAGACTATGTTAGCAAGTTTTCGAATGTTGAAGAGGAATGAAAGTTTCTAACTTTGTATAATAAACTAAAAGGAAAGGGTTAAGCTTATTTGCAAATGACTATGTATATACTCTCATGCTTTTATTTTTTAAAGAAATGTAGAATATGGTAGATTGTATTTAAATCGGAAAAGAAGTAACGTAGTGACAAGCATTACTAAGGTAATGCTTCAAGGTTATGACATAAGGATAATTTTGATAGCTTTTTATAAAACATTGAGGAGCTTCAAATCATAATCATGATGGGAACTTGGCTTAGAAACCCTACTTCTTTCTTTATTATTTTACCTTTGATACAATTTGCACTTTTGAGGCAAAAAGAAGTGAGAAAGAAAGGTTGACTATATAGTGCTTGTTGTGTAGGGAGTAGTCTCATGTTGGCCACTAAAACGTCATTAAGCTAGCAAGTATCTATCCAACCAAATTAGGAAAGGTACTTGGCTTATTGAGTCCACCTATCCATAGGCGATCACTTATCGGGAGCAAGGCCTTCCACTTTCATTAATGGATTTTGTTTTGATCATCTAGTTAATCAAGATATTTTACCACACTGTTTAACATATAAAAGAAGCTTCCCTTTAGTTACACAATGTTTATTGACACAATCTTTAGCATATGACAAATACTTCAAAAAGAAATACTTATATCAATTCATAAAATGTGTACAAACCATCACTTCTACAAGAGTGATATAAAATGCATATCCCATAAGAGAATATAATTGTCCCACCTAGGATAGAACCTTTCAAACACACAAGGTAGGTTATGTGATCACACTCCTTTTATTGACATAGGAAAATCAATTGGCTGAAAGTCTCTCTAAGCTTCTATGAGCCTCCACAATTGTTCTATATAACAAGGGCAATTACTGCTTGGACTTTTCCTTTGGTGATTTTAAAAAATCAAACTCCTAACTCTTATAAGAGCATAGGACCCTAGCCTAGTGTAAGTGAGTTTTTCAAGCATCACATAAGATGCCAAGGTGTCTTACTATAAGGATCCCAATGTCCTAAACCACCATAATTATTTTTTCTTTGGACCATTAAAAGCACATATTCCTAGAAAGAAAAAATCACTCTAAAGTTCTTTCAATCATTTTTAGGATTTTATTTATTCAATTCTAGACCAATATAATTTATGAAGCCAAAATAACACTTCTTTTATGTGCCTTTTTTTTCATTGTGTTAAATTTATCAAATCCTACTATCATGGATATGATCATCCATAGATTTTTGAGTAACTTTTAACAAAGCAAAATTTACCCATATTTGATTATCTTTGTTAGGCCATTCATCATTATGTGGAATAACCACATCTTCCAGATGCCTTGCTTGAGTTGCACTTCATTGAGATGAGCTTGAGCTTCTATGATGGGCTCGTCCTTGATGAGGCTGGTATCTAAACTAGGGTTTGTTGTTGCTTAGAGTAGCTGAGTATGGGTATAGCAATGCTCACAAATTTTTCAAAGTTAATGCTGAGTTATTTTGGCTCTATATCACTTCTTGGTCTTAGTTCACACAAATAGGGGCTAGAGTAAGTGGCTAGGAATTAAGAGAAAATATAAAAAAAACTTATAGAAGATGTAACACTTGATGCTTGTTGATATGAGACTCAAACATCAGTAGAGAGGGAGCCATGCTACTAAGATACTTAAGGAGATTCCACACAACTTCAACTACCTCGTTACGAATGGTTGAATAGTTGAAAATTCTCTCATTCTCGGGCTCAAGCACTCCAAGGGTTTGAACTCAATAAAGATTGAAATCCATTGTTTTCTTCTTAAAGGGAAATATTTATATAGATATTTGAGACAGAGGGTGAGAGAGGGGTGAAGATAGATCCCATCATGCTTTTTTCCTTTCTATCCATTTTTCTTATTATATTTTGAGTTTAGCTTCGTTGAGTGTACCTTCTCCCAGAAAAGCCAGCTACTTTTAGTCCCTCTATTATCTCAAAATCTAAATTTGAATCTCTTTTTATATTCTAACTTTTTTTCATTATCCTATTATTTTGTTGTAGTAGTGAAAGCACTTTTTTCTCCTTCTTTCTTGCAAGTAAGACCTAATGCACTCCCTTTAGATTAATATGTTGTAAAATTGTAGTCATTTTTCATCTTTTGATTTTATGGGTTAAATTTGATTCATTACACTTGCAATAATAATGTGTAAATATGCAGATATGCCAAGAATTCATGTCCCATCATTGGAAACATTTATTCAAATCTTTTACACATTGACTTACTTACTTTTAAGCCTACATTGTATTGTCGATATGAGCCATGTAATTGTTATATTACACATACTTATTTAAAAAATATTCTTTTGCAAGGGAAGGGGCTAAAATTAAAATCTCAAGCCACATAGCATGTTGGAATTCAATCTTACCTTTTGGGCCTGCAACTTAGCCTTCAATGTTTGAAAGAAAAGGATTTTATAGCAATATTTGAATATCTTAATAGCCCGCTTATCTAAAGAGAAATATTTTTAAATTCAAAATACACTTGTCTTTTCAAAAATGCACCTAGCCTTCTACCAAACCATACAACACACAATACCTAACCCCATTGGTCCACCTCAAATCTAATGTGGTTAAAAAGATGAGTAAGTATTAAGCTAAATGGCCCTTTTGGAGTCCACAACTTCTCAAATAGTCTAATGAAGGATGTGACTTCAATTTTAAAATCCAAAGTTAACCTAGATCCCTCAAGGTTGACACATTTTTGGATACAACATCCCGATCGTCCCTAATGCTACACCTGTAAGACAAAGACCATATGCAATTAATCTCAAGTATGCAAATGTTGATAAAGAAGAGATTAAACAACTCTTTTGTCATGAGGCTTTTCTTCTAGGGTTTTAGTCTAGTTTCTCCCTTAGATTTAAGAAATTAGGCTTTTAAGTATAAAAGGAAGGAATAAAGGAGCATTGTGCACACCTTATGTACATCATTTTTTACTCTCAAGCTTGCAGATTTATCTTAGACCATGCCATGAGGGTGCATCCTCATGTCCACCTAGCATGAGGGTGAGTATTCGTGCCATTTTCTATTGTATAGCTCTTTCTTGGGTTTAGTATGACTACATTGTGCCATGAGTATCATGTTAATATGAGATATTGCTATAGCATGGCTATGGCTTCCTGGTCATTTCTTGTTCTTTATATTTGTCTTTAATATTAAGTTTCAACTTTAGGTGCTCTCCATTAAATACCATATTAGAGTCGAATTTGGAAATCTTCCAAGTTCCACTTTCAAATAAGAAGTAAAGATTTCACCAAGTGGTTTAATCTTAACCCCATATTTGAGAGAGGGACTTGGAGGGATTGCTATATAGTATGTAGGAAAAATCTCACCTTCAAGTAAGGGGATAAGATTTGACCATGTGTCCAAATATTAATCACATTAGGAAATCCCAAACTTTATGAAAATTCCCAAATTGTTGAATATGTAGTTATTATGGCAGTCTAACTTCAAATGGCAGCCCATTGGACCTTCTTTTGAGCTCCATTTCTTTGATTTGACCATTCTTGATCAATAAATCTCAAATTCATAGTGGGGGCAACCATGAAGGTTTCTTAAAAGCTCAAAGATTCCTCAGTTCACATTTGGTTCAAATAATTATTGTATTGCAAGAATTGATTGAAAATGTATCAAGATTGCAAGTAGTGAAGACTCTTGCTTCAAGGTTTGTTACCTAGGCTTGAAATTGGAAAAACTTTCAATTGAGCCCTCTTGCTATTATTGAGGCATTCATATTCAATTAGGAGCATTGGACAATCAAGATTGAGGAGTTTACGGAGCATTAATTGGTATTGATTAATGAATGCAGGCATTCTTATATTCAAGCATCAATAAATCATGAAGTATGTGGTAGTTCTTATGCATTTCTCTTTAATCTCTATAATATCCTCTTGTTGAGCAATCTCCCTTGCTATTAGAGATTTGAAGTCCTCACAAAGCCATCTTCTCTTGAACATTGGATGCTCATTGAGCAACACCTAGACTCTATTGTAGCAAGAATTCCTTAGGTTTCAATCTTTTTTACTTACAAATTCATTGTCATGGGATTATATTTTACGTAACCTTGAAAACATGCAAATGGAGTTTACTTGAAATGTAAAAAAACTTATCCTTAATGGAATTGAAAGGAAACGAGTGGAAATATTAACCATCCTAAGAAAGCAGAAGAAGGAAATCAATGCTATGCCTTGAATATTTACTTTTCTTTTTTCCAAGGTGGATGAAAATAAGCAACTTTTTTCTTCAAAAGGCATGGATCCATATCTGTGTAAACTCTTGAACGAGTATTCAATATATGGATAATCGTTCTAAAAGCACAATGTACTAGCAATAGAGCCTCTAAGGTTGCAATTGGTACTAATCTATGTCTTAGATGTAACCTTGAATCCGAGACACTTCCTCACCTTTTGATTTATTGCAAAGCTAACAAGAAGATTTTTAAGTTTGTATTGCAAGTGTTAAGCCTTCCATATCACCCCTCTAACTGCAAAGAAATCATTTTGAGAGAAATCTACAAAGTACCTTTAGATCTTTGGAACTTGCTAAGTGGCTTCTACCTTTTGATGATGAAAACCTTATTTAAATGAGATTGCTAATCCTACTTTTGGTGGTTCTAAGTTTGAAGTTTTGTGGGAGTTCAAAATGGACAAATACAACGTCAATAAGGAGCACCTCAAACAGGTTGAATAGAAAACAAGTAATAATGGAGCTGTAAAAGGCACTCTCAACATAGATATGACTAGTATTTTGATGGACATGTAGCTTAGCCTTAATCTCACAAAACTATGTTGGCAACTTTTAGACAATTCAAGAGGCCTAAAAGACTAGAATATGGTTTTTCTTGTTAACAAACTGCAGAATATGGTGTATTTTGTTACTATAAAAAGGAAGTAATGTAATTACAAGCATTACTAAGCTTTTCGTAAAAACATCGAGGAGCGTCAAGTGAAAATCACAATGGGATCTTGGATTGGAAATGGTACTTCCCACATTTTTCTTTTACTTTCAATATAAATTGCAGTTTCCAACGTCTCACGCAAAAAAAAAAAAAAAAAAAGAAAAGATGGTTAGGACAGGTTGACTATCGTTGCAGAGGTGCAGCGGTCGCAGAGAGGTTGATGGGGGCTGGGAGCCTCTCTGATGCGACGTCGTGGACCATGTTGCCCAACAGGGAACAACGAACGAACTAACAAAACGAATAGCCATGCTAAATTGGAGCAGGAGAAACTGTTAATTCAGAAGGCTCGCATCCCAGTTTTGCAATAATCATCAATATTACAAGCATTGTGATCAACAACAGGAGATCAGCGCAAAATGTTCTGGTGCACAGAGTTCAATCAGCACTCTCGGAGACGTTCATCTTCAGATTAAGGTTGTACATTCGGCCTAATTGGACGATGACGACGACGAGGACTGAGAATATATTTTGACGGCAGGTTGTCAGAAGAAGTCAAACCGGGGGGTGCCACTGGACATGCTGTAGGCGGGGGCGGTGGGGCGCAAGCGGGGGTCATAGGAACCGGGGCCAGGGCAAATCTCGCGGCCTTTGTCGTCGTAGCGCATGCCCATGGAGAACTTGGGAGGGGTGTAGTGGATGGCGTTGATGTCGAGGGAGTAGGCGGCGGGGCCAGGGGTGCCGCCCTTCCGCATGGACACAAAGCGGCGGGGGATGCTGAAGGCGGGCCCGTGGGAACCCTCCTTAGGGCTGTAGGCGCCGGGGCCGGGCCCCACGGGGGCGTGGGAGGCGGGGGTCTTGCCCGCGATGGAGAAGGCCGGGCTGCCCGGCTTGCCCTCCCGGTAGTAGCTGCCCGGGCCGGGGGTGGAGTCCGTCAGCGACGTGGTCTTGCGCCCGCCGATAGTGTAGGCCGGGCCCGGCTCCGTCCGCGAGCTTGTGAGCGGGGTGTACGTCCCGGGCCCGGGGCCGGACTCCTCCACGCTAGCCTTCCGCCTGGAGCTCATCGAGTAGGCCGGGTCCTTGTGATGCGTGAGCGTGGTCCCCAGCTCCAGCTGGTACGCCCCCGGCCCGGGCGTCGTCGTGCTGGTGAGGAGACCGTTGGATCGCCCCGGCATAGTGTACGCGGGGCCGTGCGATGAGATCCGGGGCTGGTACTGGCCCGGCCCGGGGCTGGCGTCCCGGGAGAGGCGGGCGTGGCGGGTGGCCATGGTGTAGGCCGGGCTGCCAGGGCGGCTGAGGAGCGGAGTGTAGGCGCCCGGCCCGGGGGACTTGGGCGTCGTCGGGGCGCTGCGCTTTCCCGGCATGGAGTGGGCGGGCCCGCCCTCGACGCGGGGCAGGGTGTAGGCGCCCGGCCCGGGGCCGAAGGCGTGGTGGGCGTCGGAGCGGCGGCGGCCGGCGAGGGTGAAGGCGGGCTCGCGGTGGTGCGTGACGTCCGCCGGCCCCACGTTGTAGGCGCCCGGGCCCGGGATGAGCTTCCGCTCCTGGTCCAGCACGCTGGGGTGCTTGCCCGGGATGGTGTACGCCGGCCCCGCGAACGTGCCCTTGTAGTTGTACGTCCCCGGCCCCGGCTGGCCCTCTGACCCCGTCAGCAGGTGCGTCTTGGGCGCCATCGTGTACGACGGAGACGACGGCGTGATCGGGCGCACATCCTGGTTGTAGGCCCCCGGCCCTGGCGTCCGCTGGCGTCGCATATTCTTTCCCCTAATATTGACTCGCCCAATCAATCAGCTAATTCCTTCCCAGCAGCCACCACCTTAATCCTTATTATTGGCCTGCTTTCCTGCACCACACGCTTTACCCATAGCTCCTCTTCCACCAATCCATGGCTGCCGCTTGCTGACCCCGCTGCATCTGTCCAGGCCTATCCTCATCATCCTCATTTGCCGTCCATTACTTCACGTATCCATCCGGATACGCATGCAACAATTTCTACGCTCGGTTCTTTACTTCTGCTGTTCTGCTTCTTGTGAGCATACCGGGATGATTCTATGCAGGCGGTGCAGCAAAGTTAGAGAATTATGGGGGTGGGTTGGTTTGGCTGATTGAGTCTGGAAGGAAAGAACGTCGTCCGAATCTCCTTTGCATATTGGGCTCGTAGCGGGTACGTTCCAGAGAGATTAAAAGACACAAGCCTTCCTTTTGCAGCCGCCCAGATCACATCGTCGAATTCCATGTCAATTGACATTAATCCTATTGTAGATCTACCGATCCGCTAAATTTACCAAAACCTTCTTTCTAACCATTGGCATAACACATATACGTACAAGCATCTACACAGTATGAAGATATATCATATTGGCACCATACGCACACCTATACAAACACGTTTGTATTAAAAAATTCGCTAGATCGAGACTCATATATCCAACAAATATGTAAGTGGAGACTAGTATATCCAAAAGATCTATAGAGTAACATACCCTTACGCAGATGTGCATGTCCATGGATGCATGCACACATAAGCATGTACAATAATATGCAAGTGGACATGTGTCCAATTATTTACTACACCACATTGTACTAGTTGTGCAGTTATTCTCACATCTAAGTTGGTTGGGCATAGCTAATTGGTTCTATCTTTGCTCCAACTTCATCACCATCCATCTCAACATCAAACATCGCCTCAAGTTACATACTTCCATATTACACATTTAGACCTCTAACGTGGGTGGTAATTATTTATAAGGCCCTTGAATGTACCATAGGAGGAGGGAATATTGGATAGGTATCGAGATGTATTATAAATTATGGTTTTCTATTTCCCTCCATCTCTCCTTTCGTCTCCCTATATCTCTCTCCCCCTCTCTCTCTCTCTATTTTTTCTTTACCTCCATCTCTATATCTCTATCCCCCTCCCTCTCTATTTCTTTCTCCTCCGACCTCTCTCTCTCTCTCTCTCTCTCTCTGTTTTTCTATTTTTCTCCATCTCTCTTTCTCTTTCTCTCTCTTTCCCTCTATCTCTATATTTGTCTCTCCCTTCCTCTCTTCTCCTTTCACTCTCCTCCCTCTCCTTTCCTCACCTTCGTTTCTCTCTCCTCCCTCCATCTCTCTTTATTCTCTCTCCCTTCCTTCTTTCTCCCTCACCTTCCCTCCCTCTCCCTCTATCCATTTTTCTCTTCATGTCCCTCTCTCTATTTTTCATGAGCTCCCCCCTTCTCTCTTCCTCTCTATTTTACATGAAGCCCCCTCTCTGGGACTCTTTCTTTCTTTCTCTCCTTCTCTCCCTTTATTATTCTCTCTATTTCTCTCTCTCCTTTCCTCCCCCTCCCTAAATTCATCTCTCCAGAAACAAAAATAGAGAGAGAAAATAAGAAACTTAAAATATTTCTCATCACTTAGAGAAGACAAATGAGAGTTTTTTAAATTGAAAGATTGGTATGATGCAAATCTCATATAATGTGATTGAAGATTAATTTGAGTAAGTGAAAATTTTGGAGAAATTATAGCAACAAAAGTAATAAAATCATGGGTTTCTTTGGAAACGAAAAGGGTTTTTTCACATGGTAATGTTTAATACTCCATTATTTGAATTTCTTTAACTCTCAAAATTTTATAGTTTCTAAAGCTTCGTAGTGCTTATCTTGCAAGAGAATGATGAAACGCATGTATTTTCTTATTGAGTACACATTTGGATTAGAAAGATATAGTTTGCTACCCGTAATCTTGTATTTTCTCTAGTAATACTTGCAATCCTATAGTAGCAACCCTGCAATAGCTCTTGGAACTTTAATAGTATTCTATCATACAAGAGTATATATTGAGATGTATGCTATTTTATGCTAGTATAAAGATCCAAATGTAGTTACAATTACCCGCACTCATGCAATCCTTGCAGCGATAGTTCCTATAGTGAGTCCACTCTTAAAAATAAGTAAACCCATAAATTTGAAAGTCTGAGCCATTAATATCATGGTTTCCTCAATTTATATTAACTTAAGTGATGATTCATGAAGTTTGTCCACAACTTCTACCATACGATTCCTCGGCCCATAGAGCATAGAGTAGCAATCAAACACTAAGCATCTTGCTTTGCGATTTTAAAGATGAATGGAGTTTCTAGGAAGTCTTTCATTGTGATCACAACTTCTTAACCTCTTGGAAATGATTGCATTTCCTTCTCAATGTATAAAACAAGTGGTAATATAACCAATTCTCACCCCTGTGAGAGTTTCAAGGAAGTCTTTCATTGTGGTCACAACTTCTTAACCTCTTGAAAATGATTGCATTTCCTTCTCAATGCATAAAACAAGTGGTAATATAACTAAACTTCACCCCTCGAGGGAGGTGGTTACTAATAAATATGTAAATCTATCACTTGAATTCTAAAGAAGGGCTTTTGAAAACCCTTTTTTAAAGGCCTTTTTTGCATACAAAAGGATATCATTGAATGTGGATACTCACAAGTTGAACAAGGGTGGGTTCTATTCGTGAGAAATTTGCAAGTGAGGGATATATGAGGGAACATATTGTAGTAGGCCACCAAAGCTTAAACTCTTTTATTGCTTTATAAGAAGCTAAATTATAGGAGGTACACATAGTCTCAGTCCTACATGGATTGCTTTAGGTTGTCCTTCATAGTCACACACACACTCACTATTTTTTTCTCCTTGCCACATATCCCCACATCTCTCATGCCCCTTTCTTTATGTTCTCCTAGGTCACGCCAAGAATGTAGACCCACTACCTAACTTCTCCATTCTTGTTGGCACCTCCTAACCATTTCACCTATTCTTGTTGGCACCTCCTAATTGTTTCATCTCCCCCAGGGGTATGATATTCCACTCCATTCTTTTCTTCCCCCTTGGCATATTCTACTTGCATATCTCTAGCTCAGTCTTTTTGTGACTGGTGTGTTGTGTTATTGCAAGTGTTGTGGTCTCCTTGGTCAGGTAGGATTTGGTGGTCTTCTTTATCGACGTTCTCTTGAGTTGGTCAATGGTGCAGATTGCTTTGGTCTTCTATGTTCCTAAGGTTCTCAATTTGTTGGGGAATTTATATTTTTGTCTCATGGTGACCATCTCTTGTTGATGATGTGTTGGCATGAGCGCTCTTCTCACTTTGTCTGTATTTTTTTATCTCTTCTTCATAATTGTGCAAGGTCCTATCTATCTATGCATTAATGCCTCACTGAGACCCTTCTTTTGTATGGGAAAGTAGATGCTCACTCTCTATTGTTCTTGGTATTTTGTTTGCCTTCTACTTTGATCATAATACTTATTCTACTTCTTTTGGGCTAGGTGTAAATTATGTAATAGTGCATGTTCAATCATTGGCAAGTTTTGTTGTAGGTATTGGAATCACTGGGTGGCATCTTCTTTGATGGCATCAATTCTATTTGTTAGGTGGAAATATGGAACCTCCTACCATGTAAATCTTTGAATGGGTTGAGTCTTGAACTATTGTGGTATATGCATAGATGACATAAGTTAGGATTTTGATCCCAATTCCTATTATTAGGCCGTACATACATTATGTGCATTTGTTTCATTGTTTCATTGATTTGCATCGTTAAACAATTGGTTTGCAGGTGATACAAGGATGTAAACTTTATCTTGATGCCTAGTTTATTTGTCAGGATGTTGATCACATCTCGTGTGAACTATTTATCCCAATCTGATAGTATTGCCTTTGGGCATGTATGTCGATATATGAAATCCATTAAAATATTGCTATTGAATCTCTTTGGTGTCTAGAATGGCCTTTGCCTCACACCAAAACATAGTTTAATATGTATTCTATCATTATGATTATGTATCTATTTTCTTATTTTGCATTAGGAGAGATTTGGACTCACTTTTGGGCCTTTTAAGCTATTTGTGATTCTAGGGATTATTATCAGAAGTGGATGCAACGATTGAAGTGTGTGGAAAATTGTTGTAATAGATTGTTGTACACAAGAGACAAAGAAAAAAGAAAGAGAAACACCACAAAAGAAAAGAACACTACACAAGGAACTTAGAAGCAAAGAGATATTTGAGAAATGGAATCCATATACCAAGATATGAGACAGCACAAAACCGATGTGAGTCACCCGTTGTGAAGGCATTGCCACCTGCTCCTCTCCCTCCCCCAGAACCAATCTGGTGATGAATGATCAATGAATGTGGATGAGAAGCTTGAATAAATTGTCAAAAATAATTCCATAAATCATGTCAAGTCGACTAGCATTTAATGTTGGTCAGCCAAAAATAAATGCTAAAATGACCATAATAAAATGCTAGAAAATTGCCTAAATAATTAGGATAATATCTTGGTTCCCTAGCCCACACTGACATGCACACACTCAGCCATGAAACACACATATTTACTAACACCCTCTCTCAGATCATGGGTGATCTAATACAATACAATATATACAATGAGAATGTCCCATCACAATACATACAACAAGGACCACTAGAGTAAAACCATGGATATCCAAGGAGTGGGTGCGTAAGTCACGATGAAGGTGCCTTGGGGAGAACCTGATGTAGATGTTGATCGTATTAGCTCCTGAAAATAGAGAAGAATCATAAACAGCTCTCAATATCTATCAACAATGTCTTGCATGAGCATACAAGACCATCTGGTCAAAACTGCCTCTGAACATATGTGACCTTGGATTCCCTGCCTTTGGTCAAACCGCCAAAGTGTCCCCTCATGTGAGCTTAGACTAGGAGCCAATCCTACTCTCTATCAAATAAATATCTCATCTTGAACCTGGATAATATCAACCACAACTCCAAGACTTGAACCTGCCAGTTTTCAGGTAGTGCATCAGAGAAACCCCTCTCTGGAACTTGTGCACCTATAGACCTGTATAAATGTGGTTTACCTACCCCATCTCACTACTCTTTCACACTTCCTCTCTAGCACTAGAGAGTTGTAAGGGATGACCCCATTACTTGTACTAGCAGCCTGGAAGGGAGGCCCCTGCAACCATTGCTGAGGTCACATTGATGGAGCCTAAACCAAGACCTGGAGAAGAGGAAGACTCGTCGATAGAGTTAGCACTCGTCATCAACATCTACACTTGCTCCTATCAAAAAGCCGCTAATGTCTTTCAGTCCTTTCGGAGGTGTCCCTTCTTGCCATAATAATAGCACTGAGAATCCTTCAGCCGTATTGCACCCCTCTCTGAATCTTGAACATCTGAAGTACTACTAGGAGATAGCATCCTCACAAAAACTTTAAGCTGAACACAACAAGTCTCCAACATAACACTTGTAGATAAGTAAATAATATTTGCATATTGACCATCAAAGAGGAGATGCTGAAGGAGCCATGATGAGGGAGATATATAGAAGATAAAGAAAGACAAGGGATCTTTAGGGAGAAAAGTATGCCAAAAATGTAGACTCACAAGGATTGCACGAGTTCCAAGTAGTAAAGAACGCAAATAGAGAAAATATCAAGAGTAACCATAGTGTAGTGATGAGAGCACAACAAGTAGGTGCACAAGAACCCTCTCTAAAGCTCAGTAGTATACACTACACAATGAGAAGATAGACCAAAAAGAATGAGAATCAACCTGAAAATATTGTTGCCCAGTCTTGTACGTAGTTAATAGCCAAAACATAGGTGCTAATCAATAAAACGGAGGCAACATAAACCAAAACGCAAATTTGGAGGGGTCAAGAATATATCCCCAGCCTTGAAACATGCCCAAAAAGCTAAAAATAAAAATGGCAGTCTACAAATGTTGAGGAGACTAGTCGAAAATGATTAGAATATGGTCATCCAAGCTTTAAATCAGTCGTAGTAGTCAAAACATGTCCAATCAACATATAAAAAGTTAAAACTCAAACTTGAAACAGTGTAAAACAACAGTAGGAACAATGATTCTGTAAACTAATACCATGTCAAAAGTGGATGCAGTGATGGAAGCATATGGAAAACTGATATACTAGGTTGTTGTACACAAGAGACAAAGAAAAGAGAGAAAAACACTCCAAAAGAAAAGAAAAATGCACAAGGAACCCAAAAGTAAAGAGATACTCAAGAAATGGAATCCATATACCAAGATATGAGACAGTACTACAGAGCCAATGTGAGTCATCAACTATAAAGGCATTGGCACCTGCTCCTCTCCCTCCACCCAAACTAGTTAGGTGATAAATGATCAATGAATGTAGAGGAGAAGCTTGAATAAATGAGAAAAAATAATGCCATAAATAATGTTAGATCGGCCAGTATTTAATGTTATTCTGTCAACAATAAATACTAAAATGACCATCATAAAATGCTAGGAAAAATGCCTAAATAATCAATATAATATTGTGGTTCCCTAGCCCATTGGCATGCAAAGACTCAGCAAAAATTGACATATCTACTAACAAATATTACATAAGAACAACGAGGGTGAGGCTACCATGTCATGGAACTTTTGAGGTTATTTTTTTGTCAGGAGGCCATAACTTGAGCATATAAACTTCAAATCTATCAAAGGTTGGTGCATTAGACTCCTCTCATCAAGACTTTTTCGATGATATATTCTATGATTCACTTTTGTCATACAATGGACATGGTTATTCATGGGTCCCCTTTTTTTAATGGAACAATGACATGGCAATTCTTACAATGTCCAAAAGTGATTCTAAAACTCCCCTAATGACACTAGAAATGGCTTTGTGATGTTCTGGGCCTAAACCAAATCAAAAGATTTTGGCACTTTTATTGGGATTAAATGTCCTATTCAGGCTTTTGATATTTTTGTTACCTGACAAACGGAGTGTTTCTCAAGTTTTTGATTTATTTTCTTCCTATAGCCAACAATATTTGATCCATAGATTTTCTAGGACCTTCTATACTCTGGAATGCCTAAACAATGGATGTTCATGGTGGTAGGCTATCTATTGCGCTTGGGGTGCTTCAAGCATATACAATCTTGGCTATTTTTCATTCTGCACAAAGTAAAACTTATTATTTTTCATTATGAAATGCTTGAGATGCTAGTCATCCATGTTTTGTCTCATTTCATCAACGATGGTTGCTAATTTTTTTATCTTCTTCTTTTGTGATTGAGGTATGATCTCTGTATTGGTTTCTACTTGCAAGGAACTCTAAATATATGGAGTCTATGAGGACCATATTTACTCATCCTTTGTGCTCTTGCAGTGCTTCAACCATATACAATCTTGGCTATTTTTCATTTTGCACAAAGTAAAACTTATTATTTTTCATTAGGGAATTCTTGAGATGCTAGTCATCCATGTTTTGTCTCATTTCATCAACGATGGTTGCTAAATTTTTTATCTTCTTCTTCTGTGATTGAGATATGATCTCTGCATTGGTTTCTACTTGCAAGGAACTCTAAATATATGGATTCTATGAGGACCATATTTACTGATCCTTTGTGCTCTTGCAGTGCTTCAAGCATATACAATCTTGGATATTTTTAATTATGCACAAAGTAAAACCTATTATTTTTCATTATGAAATGCTTGAGATGTCTTGAGATGACAAGCTTAACACATGCGGACATTAATGATGGACCGCTTGGTTAGATGGGTCTACACATCTACACTTAGCATGTCGGTGGTCATTATGACTCTCACATGGCCACTGACTCATTACTTATTATATTCAGGTTATTACACCTATTTACAGTTGGCATAGTTATAGCGCCAGTCGACTAGTGTAGTCAGTTATGCATTGTTTGACTTAGTAGGCTACTTTTCTTTATGTTGTATCTTATCTATACTTTGTGTACATTGTAAAGTGTGTGGAAGAAGAAGAAGAAACCAGCAAGAAAACGTTTTTGGCCTCCATCTCTCTTCTTGTCTCTTGAGTGAGCTTCTCCTTGTGCATTCTGTGTGTGTTCGACGCAGCATCTTGAGCAAGTCTCCCCACCACACGATTCTTGACATGGTATCAGAGCCGCACCACTGAGAGAGGCTGATTTCAAAGGCTGAAATGAAGGAGAAGAAGCAAGGTTTGAGCAAGCAAGCCACAGGTAAGAAGCTCTCCCATTCTTCCACTCTTTCTCTTGGACAGTGCCTGTGGAGGCACCGGAAGCAAGGCAGAGCAAAAATCTCAGATTGCTGTGAGATTTGGTGTGCGCGAAGAGCATTGTGTATTTTGAAGATTAGCCATTTAGGGCAAACCCGCTGCTATTTTGGCCATCTGAGGTCAATTCAGGCCCCGTTCTAGACTCACAAGGTTGCGGACAGCAGTTCGAGGTATCCTACAATTTCAGCTGTGTCTGCCGTATATAGGTGCACAGGTTACAAATTTCAGATCTATAAGTTCAAAGGTATTTACTAGCGAATAAACACAAGGTTTATCTGCAAACTGGTTGCAGATTGCATGTATTGTTGAGCAGACAGTGAAAAAGGTTGTTTGGTGTATTGCTATGCACTACAAGTCGAGGGTTGTAGAAGATTTGCTTGCTGTTTGGTATTAGTTTTGTGATAATGGTAGAGAATAGTGGAAACCCTATCATTGAGAAGCTCGACAAAAACAACTACCCTTCATGGAAGTTCAGTGTCACAAACTTCCTTGCCTCTACAAGTTTGTTTCAGGTGAAGAAAAGAAGCCAGAGGTGAGTGACCCTCCAACTGCAGAAGAGACAAAGGCACGAAAGGAATGGAATGCAAAAGACAAAAAGGTCATGTATTGGCTGTCTGCAGTAATTGACAATAATATGCTGGGACATATTAGAAATGCACAGAATTCATATGCAGCTTGGACCATACTTGAAAGTATGTTTTTCGTAAATACAAAGGCATGAAAGATTCAACTCAAGCAAGAGTTGAATACATTGAAGAAAGGGAAGATGTCTATTAATGAGTATGCACTGAAGGTAAGGAGCATTGCAAATGCCTTGGCAACGATTGATGCAATGCCTGATGATGATGATTTGTGTCGTCTACCTTGGGTGGACTTAACAATGAAAAGGCTTGGAAGTCTTTTGTAACTTCCATATATGTCAGAAAGCCATTTCCAGATTTCGATGAGTTGGTCTCCCTTATGATCACTGAAGAGATCAACATGCAGAGTGAGACATCTGAAAAAAGTGGTGAACAGGTCCAAGCTTTCTACTCCAGTTCAGGAAGGGGATGTGGCAGGTCCTCTTCATGAGGCCGTGGTACAGGACGTGGTAGTGACAACTAGCAAAACAAATTGAATTAGTAATTTGGCGATATGCAGGTTTCAGGAGGTCGTGGTAACTTTAGAGGCGAGGGGAGCTTTAGAGGAAGAGGTGGATGGCAGAATAGAGGTTCTAACAACTTTGGTATTGTGTGTCACTATTGTGGCAAAACATGTTATATTGCAACCCAATGTTATGCTAAGAAAGATGATATTCGCAATGGTAAGTTATAGCAAGGAAACTATGCATCGTCTTCATGACAGAATGAAGACAAAAATGAACGTCTGTTTGTTATGCAGCATATGCTGAATGCTGTTACAAGAAAGAGAACACATAATGATGTTTGGTATGTTGATTCAGGTGCATCTAATCATATGACCAGCCATGCAGAATGGTTTGGAGAGATGCAAGATTTGCAAAATACAGGTTATGTGTAGACGGGTGATAATTCATGCCACCCAATTTCACATATTGGAAAAGTTCCCTTATCCTTGCATGATGGTAAGACAAAGAGTCTTTCAAATGTATTATATGTGCCATCTATTACAAAGAAATTGGTGTCTGTCTGTCAGATGGTAGAGCAAGGGCTGCAAGTTAGATTTAATGCAAAGGGTTGCTTTATAGAAGACTTCAATGACAAGTGCAGGTTGGTTGCAAAGGGAAGTAGAGTTGGATGTATGTTTACTCTGGATGTTGGAATTCCTACTATGAATGCTGCTATGTATGCTAAAGGAAAAGGTGTTGTTGCAGATATTAAAATTTGGCACAAATGCATTGGACGTGCAAATGTACAAAGGCTGAAATTAATGCAGTCCAAAGGGTTGGTTATAGGTTTGCCTACATTTAGAGTTGCAGAATTTCATAAGGTATGCGAAGCATGTTAGTTTGGTAAGCAGGCAAGACAACCCTTTTCACATGACAGAGATGTAAGCAGAAATATCCTTGATGTTGTGCATACAGATATTTGGGGGCCTACACAAAATGTATCTCTTGGAGGCAGTTCATACTTTGTCACATTCATTGATGATTGTTCTAGAAAGCTGTGGGTATATTTTATGAAGGAAAAGAGTGAAGCCTTTGAGCACTTTAGAACTTTCAAGGCTGCTGTTGAAAGAGAAACAGGCTTGAAAGTAAAGTGCTTGAGGTCAAATGGAGGGGGAGAATACCTCTCGAATGAGTTCAGTGATTTTCTGAGGTCTCATGGGATAAAGAGATAGTTCACATGTAGGTATACCCCACATCAAAATGGGGTTGCAGAAAGGAAAAATAGGCATATTGCAGAAGTTGCACGTGCCTTGATGGCTGAAAAGAATATGCCTAAGAATTTTTTGTATGAGGCTGTTCATACTACTGTTTATATTATGAATAGAACTTCCACAGCTGCAGTTCATGGGATGACTCTTGAATAATGCTTTACTAGCAAGAAGCCTGATGTATCGCACTTGAAGGTATTTAGCTGTGTTGCATATGTTCATGTGCTAGATGAGCTACAGAAGAAGCTTGATCCAAAGGCAGAAAAATGTGTCTTTATTGGATACTCTTTAGAGCAAAAAGTGTATCGCTGTTATAACCGTGTCACATGTAAGTTCAAAGTAAGTAGGGATGTCATCTTTGATGAAATGAGCAGTTGGTATGCATCTAGTTGTGATGCATTGGATGATGATGATGATCACGACACTCATGTGCATCATGTGCAATCTGAAAAGCAAGAATCACGGACTCTTAGTGGACCAGAGACATCATCTGGTAGTCCTTGGTCTGGGAGACTAAGGAGTAGCTCTACATCTTCAGGTGCATCTAGTAGCACTATAGGTAAAGACAAAGAAAAGAATAAAGTGTCAGATGGCATTGATGCAGTTCTTGATGGAGACTCCAGTGGCTCAGAGAGCTTGGATGATGAGCTTGGTATTCCTTCTGTTAGGACACCAGGTGTACAGAGAGCTCATAGTAATGTAAAGGCTCCATTGAGTGATCCGGTGGTATGCAGATCTAGCAGGGTCAGATACCCTGTTAAAAGATTTGGTTTTGAAGGTTATGCAACTCACCATTATGTTTATATGGTGAAACTAGTTGAGGATGTTGAGCCCACATGTTTTGAGGAGATTGTTGGTCATGCTCATTGGGATGCAGCAATGGATGAGGAGATGGCTGCATTAGAGGCAAATAAGACTTGGGATCTAGTATCATTGCCGAAGGGCAAAAAGCTATTGGATGTAAGTGGGTTTATAATATTAAGCACAATGCAAATGGTTGTAAAAGGCTATGCCCAGACATATAGATTATGAAGAAACCTTCAGTCCAGTTGCTAGGATGGCAACTGTCATATGTGTGATTGCTTTGGCAGCAGTCAAAGGTTGGAGGTTGTAGAAAATGGATATGAAGAATATCTTCTTGCATGGTGATTTGCAAGAAGAAGTGTATATGGATCAACCAGCAGGTTATGAAGATTTAGAGCATCCCACGTATGTGTGCAGGTTGAAGAAGGCGCTCTATGGGCTCAAGCAAGCACCTAGAGCATGGTTTAACAAGATCAGAGAGTATCTTGTCAATATTGGCTTTTATGTTTCTGATGCTGATCACTCACTTTATGTGAGAAAGGGAGATGCAGGTTTGGTCATCATAGTCATCTATGTGGATGACTTGATTATTACAAGTGATAGTGATAGTGGGATTGCTGAAGTCAAGGACTCTTTGAAGAAGAAGTTTGAGATGAAGGATTTAGGTGAGCTAAGGTACTTCCTTGGCATTGAGGTGATCAGATGTGATGATGGTATATGGCTGTCCCAAAGACAATATGGCTTGGATATGTTGTCCAAGTATGGTATGGTAGCATGCAAACCACTTTCAATCCTGTTGGAGCAAAATGTAAAGTTGAGTGCTGATGTTGGGGATGAGATAGAATACCCTACTATGTTCAGAAGGATACTGGGGAGTTTGATCTACATGACCATTACAAGGCTAGACGTGAGCTACGTTGTTGGTCTTGTGAGTCAGTTTATGCAAGTACCTAGAAAGCCACATTTGGATGCAGTCACGCATATTGAGATATGTGAAGTCCACATTACATTATGGACTTTTCTATGAGGCAAGTACAGATGTACAGGTGTTTGGATACATAGATGCAGATTGGACTGGTAGTATGTCTGATAGAAGATCTAAAGCGAATACATGTTCTCTCTTGGTAGTGCAACAGTTACTTGGAGCAACAAAAAGCAATCTACAGTTGCTTTGTCGAGTACAGAGGCTGAGTATAGAGGTGTTGTTGTTGCAGTATGTGAGGTAGTATGGCTGCAAAAGTTATTGGCTAATTTAGATGTACAGGTGGAAGGTCCAATTGTCATTTATTGTGATAACATGAGCAGTATACAGTTGGCTAGGAACCCTGTGCTCCATACCAGGACAAAACATATTGAGGTACACTACCACTTTGTGAGAGAGAAGGTACTAGCAGGTGAGATTGACTTGGTGTATGTCAACACACAAGATCAAATAGCTGACATCTTCACAAAGGCATTGGGTATAGGTTAGCTTCAAAAGTTTCAAAGCTTACTTGGAGTTGCAGAGATGCAGTTGAGCTTGAGGGGGAGTGTTGAGATGACAAGCTCAACACATGCGGACATTAATGATGGACCGCCTGGTTAGATGGATCCACATGTCTACACTTAGCACGTCGGTGGTTATTATGACTCTCACATGGCCACTGACTCATTACTTATTATATTCAGGTTGTTATACCTATTTACAGTTGGAGCGCCAGTCGGCTAATGTAGTCGGTTATGCATTGTTTGACTTAGTAGGCCACTTTCCTTTATGTTGCATCTTATCTGTACTTTATGTACATTGTAAAGTGTGTGGAAGAAGAAGAAGAAACCAACAAGAAAACGTTTTTGGCCTCCATCTCTCTTGTTGTCTCTTAAGTAAGCTTCTCCTTGTGCATTCTGTGTGTGTTCGGCACAGCATCTTGAGCAAGTCCCCCCACCATGCGATTCTTGACAAGATGCTAGTCATCCATGTTTTGTCTCATTTCATCAACGATGGTTGCTAATTTTTTTATCTTCTTCTTTTGTGATTGAGGTATGATCTCTACATTGGTTTCTACTTGCAAGGAACTCTAAATATATGGAGTCTATGAGGACCATATTTACTGATCCTTTGTGCTCTTGCAGTGCTTCAAGCATATACAATCTTGGGTATTTTTCATTCTGCACAAAGTAAAACCTATTATTTTTCATTATGAAATGCTTGAGATGCTAGTCATCCATGTTTTGTCTCATTTCATCAACGATGGTTGCTAATTTTTTTATCTTCTTCTTTTATGATTGAGATATGATCTCTGCATTGGTTTGTACTTGCAAGGAACTCTAAATATATGGAGTCTATGAGAGACCATATTTACTAATCCTTTGTGATACTACAAGGTGAACTTGTATTCCAGTGAGGCTAAAACCTATCTCAATAGCCTACCTAGGGGATGTCTTTTATTGATGAGTACTGTTAATGATTATCAGCTCAAGTGTTGTTTGACTTCCATGCACATATGGGTGTAATTTTGTGATGCCCACATAATAGCTAACAACTCTTTAAATTTTCAATGGTAGAGTAATTTCTCTTAGATTGTGTTTGTGAATAGTTGATAAATTATATTTGTCTCTTTCTTTTGTCTTCCTCTTCTTGTAATAGTAGTGCCCCTATACCTCTATTTGATGCATTTGTTTGAATGACCAATGGCATTGCAAAATTTGGAGGGCTTAAGAGAGGTCTGATCATTGCATATATGTTTCAATTTATTGAGGTTGTCCTCACATTTTGAATCCCATTGGAAGTTTACTCCTTTTTTGAGAAGTTGTTAAAGGGGATATGTTATCTATGCTAAATTTGGCACAAATGTGATTGAAAAGGTGGCCATTCTCAAGGACTTTTGAATTTCTTTTTCGAGTTATTTGGTTACAGGTATTTCTTTATAGCTATCACTTTAGAAGGGTCCATCTAGATGCCTACTATTGATATCATAAATCCCATGAATTTCAATTTGGTAGTACTCCATCTCCAGGGGTGCATCTATAAGAAATCATCTATATAAGGTGTCTCCAAAGGGTATTAAGAAATACCCTTTCTTCATATGTTGTAAGGCTATAAAATGGTTGCTTTTACTTTGCTAAAACTTACTTTTAAAAAAAATCAATTTATCATTTTAAAAACCCTTTTGTATATATAATCCTATAAATTTTACTAAATAAAATACTCTTTGTTTTGCTCATTTGGTATCTTATATATTCTATAAGGCACCCCCTCGGACACCCCACTTGCATTTTGTGAACTACAATCATAAATTCTACTTTATTATCTTGTGTAGCACCTCCCTTAGAGCTTGTTGATATTCTATCTAAGTTCTAGCTAAGTGGTAGTGTATATTAATATATCATCTAACTAAACTAGCACCTTGTGTTGTTTGATTAGATATGCAAAGATATGATTATCTATTCTTTCGAATGTCCTTCCTATGTCAGACAAACCAAAAGGCATCCTTTTCAATTGGTATAAACATGTTGAGATTTTAAATGCTAACTTATGGCCATCTTGCAGGCTTTGTGTTATTTGCTAACATCTGAAGTAAGATCTACTGATGTGAAATAGCGTGAGCTTCCTAATTCATCTAATAGTGTACCTAATATTGGAAAGGGCTTGAGATCATGTTGTGTTATTTGATTTAGAGAGCGAAAGTGTATGCAATGCCTATATTCTCTACTTTCCTTCTTTACCAAGTGTGGTTCTGATGCCTAGTCATTGGTTGTTCAAAGTTCAAAGTTGCCTCTGTTCATCATTTCCTTGAGAGCTTGATTTATCCATTGTATCTCCATGGGCTATCTTCTACACATTGCCATCTTGATTAGAGGATGATCGATCATTCTTATCTCATGTTGAATTGGTAAGTTCATCTTTGTTGTTTATTGGCATATTACGAAGAGCTGGTGAAATTCTTAGCACAATTCTTCAAATAGTTTTTTTATGTCATTTATCCATTGATCTAGATTGACATATTGGTCTGGGTGGCTAATGTGCTAGCACCATGCTAATCTAAAGCTAGACAATTTAGTAAAGGGACTAGTATCATGTTGGGTATCCCCAAGGTAAGGTTTCTAAATTCTAATTGTTATTGGGTCTTTATGAACTAATTTAATCCTAAGATGACAGTCTGAGAAGTTTCTTCCTAGGTAGGACATAAAATGTATATTGAATTGTTTTTCATGATATGTGGAATATGAATGTAGCTAATATATCCATGTGATAGAGTCCCAAAACATTATTGTGATTGGTCTACCTTGATGTGTTTGTAGACTTGGTGTGTCTACTAATTCTTGGCTAATGGATGATATTTAAAAAAATGAGTCTAGTAGTGTCTCTATACTCTTTTTTCCCTAATTGCATTTGCACTACAAGGATATGGAGGTATAGTGATGGAACTTTTCAACGCGAAATAGCAGCGTAGCGATGGTGCTCAGACGAAAAAACACGGGCCAAAACGGGCCGAGCACGTTATATTGCACGAACGAACGAAAGAGAGAGCGAAAGGGAGAGTGAACTCCATCTTGAATTTGAGAGGAAGAGGGAGAGAAAGAGAGAAAGAGGGAGAAGGAAAACTTCTCGACGCCACCGCCATTCGTGAAGAAGAGGAGGAAGTGTACAGAGGGCGAAGAGGAGCTGTCGAATCCATCCTCGGGCCTTTGCGGTGAGTGCATTGTTTCTTCTTGCTTTGTTTTTATTTTTTCTCTTTTTCTTTTACTTGTTTTTATTAAAAATCATGTGTATTGAGAGAGGGAGAGGAAATGAGAGAGGGAGAGGAAGAGAGAAAAGGAAAGAA